>NW_026843646.1:11663591-11676091 GCF_030254825.1 Meriones unguiculatus | reverse complement strand
TCTTTCGATGGAAACTTGTTCCTGTGCTGTACAGCGCGTTATATAACTTTTCAGTTTTCCTGTTATAATAATTGAACAGGCGACATATAAGTGAATTAGTTTACAAAGTTGTGCTTTGCGTTTCTGTTCTTTCGATGAAAACTTGTTCCTGTGCTGTGCAGTGCGTTATATCACTTTTCAGTTTTCCTGTTATAATAATTGAACAGGGGACACGTATGTGAATTAGTTTACAAAGTTGTGCTTTGCATTTCTGTTCTTTCTTTGGAAACTTATTTCTGTGCCATATAGTGCGAGATAAAACTTTTCGGTTTTTCTGTATTCCTAATTGTGCGATCGACACAAATGTGATTTAGTGTACAAAGTAGTGCTTTGGATTTCTGTTCTTCGGTTGGAAACTTGTTTCTGTGCTGTACAGTGTGATATATCAGTTTTCAGTTTTCCTGTTGTAATAATTTAATGGGCAATACGTATGTGATTTCGTTTATAAAGTTGTGCTTTGCTTTTCTGTTCTTTCGATGGAAACTTGTTTCTGTGCTGTACAGGGCAAGATAACACTTTTCGGTTTTCCTGTATTCTTAATTGAGTGAGTGACCACATGTGATTCAGTTTACAAAGTAGTTCTTTTCATTTATGTTCTTTCGTTGGAAACTTGTTCCTGTTAGGAATAAGTTAGGGTTAGGGTTAGGGTTAGGGTTAGGGTTAGGGTTAGGTTAGGGCTCGGTAAGGGATAGGGTTAGGGTTAGGGTTAGGGTTAGGTTAGGGCTGGATAAGGGATAGGGTTAGGGTTAGGGTTAGGGTTAGGGTTAGGGTTAGGGTTAGGGGTTAGGGTTAGGGTTAGGGTTAGGGTTAGGGTTATATCACTTTTCAGGTTTCCTGTTATAATAATTGAACAGGCGACACATATGTGAATTAGTTTACAAAGTTGTGCTTTGCGTTTCTGTTCTTTCAATGGAAACTTGTTTCTGTGCCGTAGAGTGCGAGATAACACTTTTCAGTTTTCCTGTATTCCTAATTGAGCGAGCGACACACAGGTGACACACAAACTTGTTACTGTGTTGTACAATATGATATATCACTTTTCAGTTTTCCGTTTAAAAGTAGTGCTTTGCTTTTCTGTTCTTTCGTTGGAAACTTGTTCTTGTGCTGTACAGTGAGATATATCACTTTTCAGTTTTTCTGTATTCCTAATTGAGCGAGTTTCACACATGTGATTTAGTTTACAAATTAGTGATTTTCTTTTTTGTTCTTTCATTTGAAACTTGTTCCTGTGCTGTACAATATGATATATCACTTTTCAGTTTTCCTGTTATAATAATTGTACAGGCAACACGTATGTGAATTCGTTTACAAAGTTGTGCTTTGCATTTCTGTTCTTTCTTTGGAAACTTGTTTATGTGCCGTACAGTGCGCTTTAAAACTTTTCGGTTTTCCTGTATTCCTAATTGTGCGAGCAACACAAATGTGATTTAGTGTACAAAGTAGTGCTTTGGATTTCTGTTCTTCGGTTGGAAACTTGTTTCTGTGCTGTACAGTGTGATATATCAGTTTTCAGTTTTCCTGTTGTAATAATTGAACGGGCGATACGTATGTGATTTAGTTTACAAAGTTGTGCTTTGCTTTTCTGTTCTTTCGATGGAAACTTGTTTCTTTGCCGTACAGTGCAAGATATCACTTTTCGGTTTTCCTGTATTCTTAATTGAGCGAGTGACACACATGTGATTCAGTTTACAAAGTAGTGCTTTTCATTTACGTTCTTTCGTTGGAAACTTGTTCCTGTTAGGAATAAGTTAGGGTTAGGGTCAGGGTTAGGGTGAGGGTTAGGTTAGGGCTGGGTAAGGGATAGGGTTAGGGTTAGGGTTAGGGTTAGGGTTAGGGGTTAGGGTTAGGGTTAGGGTTAGGGTTAGGGTTAGGTTTAGGGACTTAGGGTTAGGGTTAGGGTTAGGGTTATATCACTTTTCAGGTTTCCTGTTATAATAATTGAACAGGCGACACATATGTGAATTAGTTTACAAAGTTGTGCTTTGCGTTTCTGTTCTTTCGATGGAAACTTGTTCCTGTGCTGTGCAGTGCGTTATATCACTTTTCAGTTTTCCTGTTATAATAATTGAACAGGGGACACGTATGTGAATTAGTTTACAAAGTTGTGCTTTGCAGTTCTGTTCTTTCTATGGAAACTTGTTTCTGTGCGAGATAAAACTTTTCGGTTTTCGTGTATTCCTAATTGTGTGAGCGACACAAATGTGATTTAGTGTACAAAGTAGTGCTTTGTATTTCTGTTCTTCGGTTGGAAACTTGTTTCTGTGCTGTACAGTGTGATATATCAGTTTTCAGTTTTCCTGTTGTAATAATTGAATGGGCGATACGTATGTGATTTAGTTTACAAAGTTGTGCTTTGCTTTTCTGTTCTTTCTATGGAAACTTGTTTCTGTGCCGTACAGTGCAAGATAACACTTTTCGGTTTTCCTGTATTCTTAATTGAGCGAGTGACACACATGTGATTCAGTTTACAAAGTAGTGCTTTTCATTTACGTTCTTTCGTTGGAAACTTGTTCCTGTTAGGAATAAGTTAGGGTTAGGGTCAGGGATAGGGTTAGAGTTAGGGTTAGGTTAGGGCTCGGTAAGGGATAGGGTTAGGGTTAGGGTTAGGGTTAGGGTTAGGGTTAGGGTTAGGTTTGGGCTGGGTAAGGGATAGGGTTAGGGTTAGGGTTAGGGACTTAGGGTTAGGGTTAGGGTTAGGGTTATATCACTTTTCAGTTTTCCTGTTATAATAATTGAACAGGCAACACATATGTGAATTAGTTTACAAAGTTGTGCTTTGCGTTTCTGTTCTTTCAATGGAAACTTGTTTCTGTGCCGTACAGTGCAAGACAACACTTTTCGGTTTTCGAGTATTCTTATTGAGCGAGTGATACACATGTGATTCAGTTTACAAAGTAGTGCTTTTCATTTACGTTCTTTCGTTGGAAACTTGTTCCTGTTAGGAATAAGTTAGGGTTAGGGTCAGGGTTAGGGTTAGGGTTAGGTTAGGGCTCTGTAAGGGATAGGGTTAGGGTTAGGGTTAGGGTTAGGGTTAGGGTTAGGTTAGGGCTGGGTAAGGGATAGGGTTAGGGTTAGGGTTAGGGTTAGGGTTAGGGGTTAGGGTTAGGGTTAGGGTTAGGGTTAGGGACTTAGGGTTAGGGTTAGGGTTAGGGTTTAGGGTTAGGGTTAGGGTTAGGGTTAGGGTTATATCACTTTTCAGGTTTCCTGTTATAATAATTGAACAGGCGACACATATGTGAATTAGTTTACAAAGCTGTGCTTTGCTTTTCTGTTCTTTCAATGGAAACTTGTTTCTGTGCCGTACAGTGCGAGATAACACTTTTCAGTTTTCCCGTATTCCTAATTGAGCGAGTGACACACAGGTGACACACAAACTTGTTCCTGTGTTGTACAATATGATATATCACTTTTCAGTTTTCCGTTTAAAAGTAGTGCTTTGCTTTTCTGTTCTTTCGTTGGAAACTTGTTCTTGTGCTGTACAGTGAGATATATCACTTTTCAGTTTTTCTGTATTCCTAATGGAGCGAGTTTCACACATGTGATTTAGTTTACAAATTAGTGATTTTCTTTTTTGTTCTTTCATTTGAAAATTGTTCCTGTGCTGTACAATATGATATATCACTTTTCAGTTTTCCTCTTATAATAATTGAACAGGCGACACGTATGTGAATTCGTTTACAAAGTTGTGCTTTGAGTTTCTGTTCTTTCGATGGAAACTTGTTCCTGTGCTGTACAGTGTGATATATCAGTTTTCAGTTTTCCTGTTGTAATAATTGTATGGGCGATACGTATGTGATTTAGTTTACAAAGTTGTGCTTTGCTTTTCTGTTCTTTCGATGGAAACTTGTTTCTGTGCCGTACAGTGCAAGATAACACTTTTCGGTTTTCCTGTATTCTTAATTGAGCGAGTGACACACATGTGATTCAGTTTACAAAGTAGTGCTTTTCATTTATGTTCTTTCGTTGGAAACTTGTTCCTGTTAGGAATAAGTTAGGGTTATGGTCAGGGTTAGGGTTAGGGTTAGGGTTAGGTTAGGGCGCGGTAAGGGGTAGGGTTAGGGTTAGGGTTAGGGTTAGGGTTAGGTTAGGGCTGGGTAAGTGATAGGGTTAGGGTTAGGGTTAGGGTTAGGGTTAGGGTTAGGTTAGGGCTGGGTAAGGGATAGGGTTAGGGTTAGGGTTAGGGTTAGGGTTAGGGTTAGGGGTTAGGGTTAGGGTTAGGGTTAGGGTTAGGGTTAGGGACTTAGGGTTAGGGTTAGGGTTAGGGTTATATCACTTTTCAGGTTTCCTGTTATAATAATTGAACAGGCGACACATATGTGAATTAGTTTACAAAGTTGTGCTTTGAGTTTCTGTTCTTTCAATGGAAACTTGTTCCTGTGCTGTGCAGTGCGTTATATCACTTTTCAGTTTTCCTGTTATAATAATTGAACAGGGGACACGTATGTGAATTAGTTTACAAAGTTGTGCTTTGCAGTTCTGTTCTTTCTATGGAAACTTGTTTCTGTGCGAGATAAAACTTTTCGTTTTCGTGTATTCCTAATTGTGTGAGCGACACAAATGTGATTTAGTGTACAAAGTAGTGCTTTGTATTTCTGTTCTTCGGTTGGAAACTTGTTTCTGTGCTGTACAGTGTGATATATCAGTTTTCAGTTTTCCTGTTGTAATAATTGAATGGGCGATACGTATGTGATTTAGTTTACAAAGTTGTGCTTTGCTTTTCTGTTCTTTCTATGGAAACTTGTTTCTGTGCCGTACAGTGCAAGATAACACTTTTCGGTTTTCCTGTATTCTTAATTGAGCTTGTGACACACATGTGATTCAGTTTACAAAGTAGTGCTTTTCATTTACGTTCTTTCGTTGGAAATTTGTTCCTGTTAGGAATAAGTTAGGGTTAGGGTCAGGGTTAGGGTTAGGGTTAGGGTTAGGTTAGGGCTCGGTAAGGGATAGGGTTAGGATTAGGGTTAGGGTTAGGGTTAGGTTAGGGCTGGGTAAGGGATAGGGTTAGGGTTAGGGTTAGGGTTAAGGTTAGGGGTTAGAGTTAGGGTTAGGGTTAGTGTTAGAGACTTAGGGTTAGGGTTAGGGTTAGGGATATATCACTTTTCAGGTTTCCTGTTATAATAATTGAACAGGCGACACATATGTGAATTAGTTTACAAAGTTGTGCTTTGCGTTTCTGTTCTTTCGATGGAAACTTGTTTCTGTGCCGTACAGTGCAAGATAACACTTTTCGGTTTTCCTGTATTCTTAATTGAGCGAGTGACACACATGTGATTCAGTTTACAAAGTAGTGCTTTTCATGTACGTTCTTTCGTTGGAAACTTGTTCCTGTTAGGAATAAGTTAGGGTTAGGGTCAGGGTTAGGGTTAGGGTTAGGTTAGGGCTGGGTAAGGGATAGGGTTAGGGTTAGGGTTAGGGTTAGGGTTAGGGTTAGGGTTAGGGGTTAGGGTTAGGGTTAGGGTTAGGTTTAGGGACTTAGGGTTAGGGTTAGGGTTATATCACTTTTCAGGTTTCCTGTTATAATAATTGAACAGGCGACACATATGTGAATTAGTTTACAAAGTTGTGCTTTGCGTTTCTGTTCTTTCAATGGAAACTTGTTTCTGTGCCGTACAGTGCGAGATAACACTTTTCAGTTTTCCTGTATTCCTAATTGAGCGAGCGACACACAGGTGATTCCGTTTAAAAGTAGTGCTTTGCTTTTCGGTTCTTTCGTTGGAAACTTGTTCTTGTGCTGTACAGTGAGATATATCACTTTTCAGTTTTTCTGTATTCCTAATGGAGCGAGTGACACACATGTGATTTAGTTTACAAATTAGTGATTTTCTTTTTTGTTCTTCATTTGAAACATGTTCCTGTGCTGTGCAGTGCGTTATATCACTTTTCAGTTTTCCTGTTATAATAATTGAACAGTGACACATATGTGAATTAGTTTACAAAGTTGTGCTTTGCCTTTCTGTTCTTTCCATGGAAACTTGTTCCTGTGCTGTGCAGTGCGTTATATCACTTTTCAGTTTTCCTGTTATAATAATTGAACAGGGGACACGTATGTGAATTAGTTTACAAAGTTTTGCTTTGCATTTCTGTTCTTTCTTTGGAAACTTGTTTCTGTGCCATACAGTGCGCTTTAAAACTTTTCGGTTTTCCTGTATTCCTAATTGTGCAAGCGACACAAATGTGATTTAGTGTACAAAGTAGTGCTTTGGATTTCTGTTCTTCGGTTGGAAACTTGTTTCTGTGCTGTACAGTGTGATATATCAGTTTTCAGTTTTCCTGTTGTAATAATTGAATGGGCGACACGTATGTGATTTAGTTTACAAAGTTGTGCTTTGCTTTTCTGTTCTTTCGATGGAAACTTGTTTCTGTGCCGTACAGTGCAAGATAACACTTTTCGGTTTTCCTGTATTCTTAATTGAGCGAGTGACACACATGTGATTCAGTTTACAAAGTAGTGCTTTTCATTTATGTTCTTTCGTTGGAAACTTGTTCCTTTTAGGAATAAGTTAGGGTTAGGGTCAGGGATAGGGTTAGAGTTAGGGTTAGGTTAGGGCTCGGTAAGGGATAGGGTTAGGGTTAGGGTTAGGGTTAGGGTTAGGGTTAGGTTTGGGCTGGGTAAGGGATA
This sequence comes from Meriones unguiculatus, assembly GCF_030254825.1. Taxonomy (NCBI): domain Eukaryota; kingdom Metazoa; phylum Chordata; class Mammalia; order Rodentia; family Muridae; genus Meriones; species Meriones unguiculatus. The sequence continues at coordinate 11,669,433 of NW_026843646.1, read as the reverse complement.
GGGTTAGGGTTAGGGTTAGGGTTAGGGTTAGGGTTAGGGTTAGGTTAGGGCTGGGTAAGGGATAGGGTTAGGGTTAGGGTTAGGGTTAGGGTTAGGGTTAGGGTTAGGTTAGGGCTGGGTAAGGGATAGGGTTAGGGTTAGGGTTAGGGTTAGGTTAGGGCTGGGTAAGGGATAGGGTTAGGGTTAGGGTTAGGGTTAGGGTTAGGGTTAGGGTTAGGTTAGGGCTGGGTAAGGGATAGGGTTAGGGTTAGGGTTAGGGTTAGGGTTAGGGTTAGGGTTAGGTTAGGGCTGGGTAAGGGATAGGGTTAGGGTTAGGGTTAGGGTTAGGGTTAGGGGTTAGGGTTAGGGTTAGGGTTAGGGTTAGGGTTAGGTTTAGGGACTTAGGGTTAGGGTTAGGGTTAGGGTTATATCACTTTTCAGGTTTCCTGTTATAATAATTGAACAGGCGACACATATGTGAATTAGTTTACAAAGTTGTGCTTTGAGTTTCTGTTCTTTCAATGGAAACTTGTTTCTGTGCCGTACAGTGCGAGATAACACTTTTCAGTTTTCCTGTATTCCTAATTGAGCGAGCGACACACAGGTGTTTCCGTTTAAAAGTAGTGACTTGCTTTTCTGTTCTTTCGTTGGAAACTTGTTCTTGTGCTGTACAGTGAGATATATCACTTTTCAGTTTTCCTGTATTCCTAATGGAGCGAGTGACACACATGTGATTTAGTTTACAAATTAGTGATTTTCTTTTTTGTTCTTTCATTTGAAACTTGTTCCTGTGCTGTACAATATGATATATCACTTTTCAGTTTTCCTGTTATAATAATTGAACAGGCGACACGTATGTGAATTCTTTTACAAAGTTGTGCTTTGAGTTTCTGTTCTTTCGATGGAAACTTGTTCCTGTGCTGTACAGTGCGTTATATAACTTTTCAGTTTTCCTGTTATAATAATTGAACAGGCGACACATATGTGAATCAGTTTACAAAGTTGTGCTTTGCGTTTCTGTTCTTTCTTTGGAAACTTGTTTCTGTGCCATACATTGCGAGATAAAACTTTTCGGTTTTCCTGTATTCCTAATTGTGCGAGCGACACAAATGTGATTTAGTGTACAAAGTAGTGCTTTGGATTTCTGTTCTTCGGTTGGAAACTTGTTTCTGTGCTGTACAGTGTGATATATCAGTTTTCAATTTTCCTGTTGTAATAATTGAACGGGCGATAAGTATGTGGTTTAGTTTACAAAGTTGTGCTTTGCTTTTCTGTTCTTTCGATGGAAACTTGTTCCTGTGCTGTACAGTGTGATATATCAGTTTTCAGTTTTCCTGTTGTAATAATTGTATGGGCGATACGTATGTGATTTAGTTTACAAAGTTGTGCTTTGCTTTTCTGTTCTTTCGATGGAAACTTGTTTCTGTGCCGTACAGTGCAAGATAACACTTTTCGGTTTTCCTGTATTCTTAATTGAGCGAGTGACACACATGTGATTCAGTTTACAAAGTAGTGCTTTTCATTTATGTTCTTTCGTTGGAAACTTGTTCCTGTTAGGAATAAGTTAGGGTTATGGTCAGGGTTAGGGTTAGGGTTAGGGTTAGGTTAGGGCGCGGTAAGGGGTAGGGTTAGGGTTAGGGTTAGGGTTAGGGTTAGGTTAGGGCTGGGTAAGGGATAGGGTTAGGGTTAGGGTTAGGGTTAGGGTTAGGGTTAGGGTTAGGTTAGGGCTGGGTAAGGGATAGGGTTAGGGTTAGGGTTAGGGTTAGGGTTAGGGTTAGGGGTTAGGGTTAGTGTTAGGGTTAGGGTTAGGGTTAGGGACTTAGGGTTAGGGTTAGAGTTAGGGTTATATCACTTTTCAGGTTTCCTGTTATAATAATTGAACAGGCGACACATATGTGAATTAGTTTACAAAGTTGTGCTTTGAGTTTCTGTTCTTTCAATGGAAACTTGTTCCTGTGCTGTGCAGTGCGTTATATCACATTTCAGTTTTCCTGTTATAATAATTGAACAGGGGACACGTATGTGAATTAGTTTACAAAGTTGTGCTTTGCAGTTCTGTTCTTTCTATGGAAACTTGTTTCTGTGCGAGATAAAACTTTTCGTTTTCGTGTATTCCTAATTGTGTGAGCGACACAAATGTGATTTAGTGTACAAAGTAGTGCTTTGTATTTCTGTTCTTCGGTTGGAAACTTGTTTCTGTGCTGTACAGTGTGATATATCAGTTTTCAGTTTTCCTGTTGTAATAATTGAATGGGCGATACGTATGTGATTTAGTTTACAAAGTTGTGCTTTGCTTTTCTGTTCTTTCTATGGAAACTTGTTTCTGTGCCGTACAGTGCAAGATAACACTTTTCTGTTTTCCTGTATTCTTAATTGAGCTAGTGACACACATGTGATTCAGTTTACAAAGTAGTGCTTTTCATTTACGTTCTTTCGTTGGAAATTTGTTCCTGTTAGGAATAAGTTAGGGTTAGGGTCAGGGTTAGGGTTAGGGTTAGGGTTAGGTTAGGGCTCGGTAAGGGATAGGGTTAGGATTAGGGTTAGGGTTAGGGTTAGGTTAGGGCTGGGTAAGGGATAGGGTTAGGGTTAGGGTTAGGGTTAGGGTTAAGGTTAGGGGTTAGAGTTAGGGTTAGGGTTAGTGTTAGAGACTTAGGGTTAGGGTTAGGGTTAGGGATATATCACTTTTCAGGTTTCCTGTTATAATAATTGAACAGGCGACACATATGTGAATTAGTTTACAAAGTTGTGCTTTGCGTTTCTGTTCTTTCGATGGAAACTTGTTTCTGTGCCGTACAGTGCAAGATAACACTTTTCGGTTTTCCTGTATTCTTAATTGAGCGAGTGACACACATGTGATTCAGTTTACAAAGTAGTGCTTTTCATGTACGTTCTTTCGTTGGAAACTTGTTCCTGTTAGGAATAAGTTAGGGTTAGGGTCAGGGTTAGGGTTAGGGTTAGGTTAGGGCTGGGTAAGTGATAGGGTTAGGGTTAGGGTTAGGGTTAGGGTTAGGGTTAGGGTTAGGGGTTAGGGTTAGGGTTAGGGTTAGGTTTAGGGACTTAGGGTTAGGGTTAGGGTTATATCACTTTTCAGGTTTCCTGTTATAATAATTGAACAGGCGACACATATGTGAATTAGTTTACAAAGTTGTGCTTTGCGTTTCTGTTCTTTCAATGGAAACTTGTTTCTGTGCCGTACAGTACGAGATAACACTTTTCAGTTTTCCTGTATTCCTAATTGAGCGAGCGACACACAGGTGATTCCGTTTAAAAGTAGTGCTTTGCTTTTCGGTTCTTTCGTTGGAAACTTGTTCTTGTGCTGTACAGTGAGATATATCACTTTTCAGTTTTTCTGTATTCCTAATGGAGCGAGTGACACACATGTGATTTAGTTTACAAATTAGTGATTTTCTTTTTTGTTCTTCATTTGAAACATGTTCCTGTGCTGTGCAGTGCGTTATATCACTTTTCAGTTTTCCTGTTATAATAATTGAACAGGGACACATATGTGAATTAGTTTACAAAGTTGTGCTTTGCGTTTCTGTTCTTTCCATGGAAACTTGTTCCTGTGCTGTGCAGTGCGTTATATCACTTTTCAGTTTTCCTGTTATAATAATTGAACAGGGGACACGTATGTGAATTAGTTTACAAAGTTTTGCTTTGCATTTCTGTTCTTTCTTTGGAAACTTGTTTCTGTGCCATACAGTGCGCTTTCAAACTTTTCGGTTTTCCTGTATTCCTAATTGTGCAAGCGACACAAATGTGATTTAGTGTACAAAGTAGTGCTTTGGATTTCTGTTCTTCGGTTGGAAACTTGTTTCTGTGCTGTACAGTGTGATATATCAGTTTTCAGTTTTCCTGTTGTAATAATTGAATGGGCGACACGTATGTGATTTAGTTTACAAAGTTGTGCTTTGCTTTTCTGTTCTTTCGATGGAAACTTGTTTCTGTGCCGTACAGTGCAAGATAACACTTTTCGGTTTTCCTGTATTCTTAATTGAGCGAGTGACACACATGTGATTCAGTTTACAAAGTAGTGCTTTTCATTTACGTTCTTTCGTTGGAAACTTGTTCCTTTTAGGAATAAGTTAGGGTTCGGGTCAGGGATAGGGTTAGAGTTAGGGTTAGGTTAGGGCTCGGTAAGGGATAGGGTTAGGGTTAGGGTTAGGGTTAGGGTTAGGGTTAGGGTTAGGTTTGGGCTGGGTAAGGGATAGGGTTAGGGTTAGGGTTAGGGACTTAGGGTTAGGGTTAGGGTTAGGGTTATATCACTTTTCAGTTTTCCTGTTATAATAATTGAACAGGCAACACATATGTGAATTAGTTTACAAAGTTGTGCTTTGCGTTTCTGTTCTTTCAATGGAAACTTGTTTCTGTGCCGTACAGTGCAAGACAACACTTTTCGGTTTTCGAGTATTCTTATTGAGCGAGTGATACACATGTGATTCAGTTTACAAAGTAGTGCTTTTCATTTACGTTCTTTCGTTGGAAACTTGTTCCTGTTAGGAATAAGTTAGGGTTAGGGTCAGGGTTAGGGTTAGGGTTAGGTTAGGGCTCTGTAAGGGATAGGGTTAGGGTTAGGGTTAGGGTTAGGGTTAGGTTAGGGCTGGGTAAGGGATAGGGTTAGGGTTAGGGTTAGGGTTAGGGTTAGGGGTTAGGGTTAGGGTTAGGGTTAGGGTTAGGGACTTAGGGTTAGGGTTAGGGTTAGGGTTTAGGGTTAGGGTTAGGGTTAGGGTTAGGGTTATATCACTTTTCAGGTTTCCTGTTATAATAATTGAACAGGCGACACATATGTGAATTAGTTTACAAAGCTGTGCTTTGCTTTTCTGTTCTTTCAATGGAAACTTGTTTCTGTGCCGTACAGTGCGAGATAACACTTTTCAGTTTTCCCGTATTCCTAATTTAGCGAGTGACACACAGGTGACACACAAACTTGTTCCTGTGTTGTACAATATGATATATCACTTTTCAGTTTTCCGTTTAAAAGTAGTGCTTTGCTTTTCTGTTCTTTCGTTGGAAACTTGTTCTTGTGCTGTACAGTGAGATATATCACTTTTCAGTTTTTCTGTATTCCTAATGGAGCGAGTTTCACACATGTGATTTAGTTTACAAATTAGTGATTTTCTTTTTTGTTCTTTCATTTGAAACTTGTTCCTGTGCTGTACAATATGATATATCACTTTTCAGTTTTCCTGTTATAATAATTGAACAGGCGACACATATGTGAATTCGTTTACAAAGTTGTGCTTTGAGTTTCTGTTCTTTCGATGGAAACTTGTTCCTGTGCTGTACAGTGTGATATATCAGTTTTCAGTTTTCCTGTTGTAATAATTGTATGGGCGATACGTATGTGATTTAGTTTACAAAGTTGTGCTTTGCTTTTCTGTTCTTTCGATGGAAACTTGTTTCTGTGCCGTACAGTGCAAGATAACACTTTTCGGTTTTCCTGTATTCTTAATTGAGCGAGTGACACACATGTGATTCAGTTTACAAAGTAGTGCTTTTCATTTATGTTCTTTCGTTGGAAACTTGTTCCTGTTAGGAATAAGTTAGGGTTATGGTCAGGGTTAGGGTTAGGGTTAGGTTAGGGCGCGGTAAGGGGTAGGGTTAGGGTTAGGGTTAGGGTTAGGGTTAGGTTAGGGCTGGGTAAGGGATAGGGTTAGGGTTAGGGTTAGGGTTAGGGTTAGGGTTAGGGTTAGGTTAGGGCTGGGTAAGGGATAGGGTTAGGGTTAGGGTTAGGGTTAGGGTTAGGGGTTAGGGTTAGGGTTAGGGTTAGGGTTAGGGTTAGGTTTAGGGACTTAGGGTTAGGGTTAGGGTTAGGGTTATATCACTTTTCAGGTTTCCTGTTATAATAATTGAACAGGCGACA
>NW_026843646.1:11281091-11321091 GCF_030254825.1 Meriones unguiculatus | reverse complement strand
TTTTCTGTATTCCTAATGGAGCAAGTGACACACATGTGATTTAGTTTACAAATTAGTGATTTTCTTTTTTGTTCTTTCATTTGAAACTTGTTCCTGTGCTGTACAATATGATATATCACTTTTCAGTTTTCCTGTTGTAATAATTGAACAGGCGACACGTATGTGAATTCGTTTACAAAGTTGTGCTTTGAGTTTCTGTTCTTTCGATGTAAACTTGTTCCTGTGCTGTACAGTGCGTTATATCACTTTTCAGTTTTCCTGTTATAATAATTGAACAGGCGACACATATGTGAATTAGTTTACAAAGTTGTGCTTTGCCTTTCTGTTCTTTCGATGGAAACTTGTTCCTGTGCTGTGCAGTGCGTTATATCACTTTTCAGTTTTCCTGTTATAATAATTGAACAGGGGACACGTATGTGAATTAGTTTACAAAGTTGTGCTTTGCATTTCTGTTCTTTCTTTGGAAACTTGTTTCTGTGCCATACAGTGCGAGATAAAACTTTTCGGTTTTCCTGTATTCCTAATTGTGCGAGCGACACAAATGTGATTTAGTGTACAAAGTAGTGCTTTGGATTTCTGTTCTTCGGTTGGAAACTTGTTTCTTTGCTGTACAGTATGATATATCAGTTTTCAGTTTTCCTGTTGTAATAATTGAATGGGCGATACGTATGTGATTTAGTTTACAAAGTTGTGCTTTGCTTTTCTGTTCTTTCGATGGAAACTTGTTTCTGTGCCGTACAGTGCAAGATAACACTTTTCGGTTTTCCTGTATTCTTAATTGAGCGAGTGACACACATGTGATTCAGTTTACAAAGTAGTGCTTTTCATTTACGTTCTTTCGTTGGAAACTTGTTCCTGTTAGGAATAAGTTAGGGTCAGGGTTAGGGTTAGGGTTAGGGTTAGGGTTAGTGTTAGGTTAGGGCTTGGTAAGGGATAGGGTTAGGGTTAGGGTTAGGGTTAGGGTTAGGGTTAGGGTTAGGGTTAGGGACTTAGGGTTAGGGTTAGGGTTAGGGTTATATCACTTTTCAGGTTTCCTGTTATAATAATTGAACAGGCGACACATATGTGAATTAGTTTACAAAGTTGTGCTTTGCGTTTCTGTTCTTTCAATGGAAACTTGTTTCTGTGCCGTACAGTGCGAGATAACACTTTTCAGTTTTCCTGTATTCCTAATTGAGCGAGCGACACACAGGTGATTCCGTTTAAAAGTAGTGCTTTGCTTTTCTGTTCTTTCGTTGGAAACTTGTTTCTGTGCCATACAGTGCGAGATAAAACTTTTCGGTTTTCCTGTATTCCTAATTGTGCGAGCGACACAAATGTGATTTAGTGTACAAAGTAGTGCTTTGGATTTCTGTTCTTCGGTTGGAAACTTGTTTCTGTGCTGTACAGTGTGATATATCAGTTTTCAGTTTTCCTGTTGTAATAATTGAATGGGCGATACGTATGTGATTTAGTTTACAAAGTTGTGCTTTGCTTTTCTGTTCTTTCGATGGAAACTTGTTTCTGTGCCGTACAGTGCAAGATAACACTTTTCGGTTTTCCTGTATTCTTAATTGAGCGAGTGACCACATGTGATTCAGTTTACAAAGTAGTGCTTTTCATTTACGTTCTTTCGTTGGAAACTTGTTCCTGTTAGGAATAAGTTAGGGTTAGGGTTAGGGTTAGGGTTAGGTTAGGGCTCGGTAAGGGATAGGGTTAGGGTTAGGGTTAGGGTTAGGGTTAGGGTTAGGGTTAGGGTTAGGTTAGGGCTGGGTAAGGGATAGGGTTAGGGTTAGGGTTAGGGTTAGGGTTAGGGTTAGGTTTAGGGTTAGGGGGTTAGGGTTAGGGTTAGGGTTAGGGTTAGGGTTAGGGTTAGGGTTATATCACTTTTCAGGTTTCCTGTTATAATAATTGAACAGGCGACACATATGTGAATTAGTTTACAAAGTTGTGCTTTGCGTTTCAATGGAAACTTTTATCTGTACCGTACAGTGCGAGATAACACTTTTCAGTTTTCCTGTATTCCTAATTGAGCGAGCGACACACAGGTGACACACAAACTTGTTCCTGTGTTGTACAATATGATATATCACTTTTCAGTTTTCCGTTTAAAAGTAGTGCTTTGCTTTTCTGTTCTTTCGTTGGAAACTTGTTCTTGTGCTGTACAGTGAGATATATCACTTTTCAGTTTTTCTATATTCCTAATGGAGCGAGTTTCACACATGTGATTTAGTTTACAAATTAGTGATTTTCTTTTTTGTTCTTTCATTTGAAACTTTTTCCTGTGCTGTACAATATGATATATCACTTTTCAGTTTTCCAGTTATAATAATTGAACAGGCGACACGTATGTGAATTCGTTTACAAAGTTGTGCTTTGAGTTTCTGTTCTTTCGATGGAAACTTGTTCCTGTGCTGTGCAGTGCGTTATATCACATTTCAGTTTTCCTGTTATAATAATTGAACAGGCGACACATATGTGATTTAGTTTACAAAGTTGTGCTTTGCGTTTCTGTTTTTTCCATGGAAACTTGTTCCTGTGCTGTGCAGTGCGTTATATCACTTTTCATTTTTCCTGTTATAATAATTGAACAGGGGACACGTATGTGAATTAGTTTACAAAGTTGTGCTTTGCATTTCTGTTCTTTCTTTGGAAACTTGTTTCTGTGCCATACAGTGCGCTTTAAAACTTTTCGGTTTTCCTGTATTCCTAATTGTCAGAGCGACACAAATGTGATTTAGTGTACAAAGTAGTGCTTTGGATTTCTGTTCTTCGGTTGGAAACTTGTTTCTGTGCTGTACAGTGTGATATATCAGTTTTCAGTTTTCCTGTTGTAATAATTGAATGGGCGATACGTATGTGATTTAGTTTACAAAGTTGTGCTTTGCTTTTCTGTTCTTTCGATGGAAACTTGTTTCTGTGCCATACAGTGCAAGATAACACTTTTCGGTTTTCCTGTATTCTTAATTGAGCGAGTGACACACATGTGATTCAGTTTACAAAGTAGTGCTTTTCATTTACGTTCTTTCGTTGGAAACTTGTTCCTGTTAGGAATAAGTTAGGGTTAGGGTCAAGGTTAGGGTTAGGGTTAGGGTTATGTTAGGGCTCGGTAAAAGATAGGGTTAGGGTTAGGGTTAGGGTTAGGGTTAGGTTAGGGCTGGGTAAGGGATAGGGTTAGGGTTAGGGTTACGGTTAGGGTTAGGGTTAGGGATTAGGGTTAGGCTTAGGGACTTAGGGTTAGGGTTAGGGTTAGGGTTAGGGATTAGGGTTAGGCTTAGGGACTTAGGGTTAGGGTTAGGGTTAGTGTTATATCACTTTTCAGGTTTCCTGTTATAATAATTGAACAGGCGACACATATGTGAATTAGTTTACAAAGTTGTGCTTTGCGTTTCTGTTCTTTCAATGGAAACTTGTTTCTGTCCCGTACAGTGCGAGATAACACTTTTCAGTTTTCCTAAATTCCTAATTGAGCGAGCGACACACAGGTGATTCCGTTTAAAAGTAGTGCTTTGCTTTTCTGTTCTTTCGTTGGAAACTTGTTCTTGTGCTGTACAGTGAGATATATCACTTTTCAGTTTTTCTGTATTCCTAATGGAGCAAGTGACACACATGTGATTTAGTTTACAAATTAGTGATTTTCTTTTTTGTTCTTTCATTTGAAACTTGTTCCTGTGCTGTACAATATGATATATCACTTTTCAGTTTTCCTGTTGTAATAATTGAACAGGCGACACGTATGTGAATTCGTTTACAAAGTTGTGCTTTGAGTTTCTGTTCTTTCGATGTAAACTTGTTCCTGTGCTGTACAGTGCGTTATATCACTTTTCAGTTTTCCTGTTATAATAATTGAACAGGCGACACATATGTGAATTAGTTTACAAAGTTGTGCTTTGCCTTTCTGTTCTTTCGATGGAAACTTGTTCCTGTGCTGTGCAGTGCGTTATATCACTTTTCAGTTTTCCTGTTATAATAATTGAACAGGGGACACGTATGTGAATTAGTTTACAAAGTTGTGCTTTGCATTTCTGTTCTTTCTTTGGAAACTTGTTTCTGTGCCATACAGTGCGAGATAAAACTTTTCGGTTTTCCTGTATTCCTAATTGTGCGAGCGACACAAATGTGATTTAGTGTACAAAGTAGTGCTTTGGATTTCTGTTCTTCGGTTGGAAACTTGTTTCTTTGCTGTACAGTGTGATATATCAGTTTTCAGTTTTCCTGTTGTAATAATTGAATGGGCGATACGTATGTGATTTAGTTTACAAAGTTGTGCTTTGCTTTTCTGTTCTTTCGATGGAAACTTGTTTCTGTGCCGTACAGTGCAAGATAACACTTTTCGGTTTTCCTGTATTCTTAATTGAGCGAGTGACACACATGTGATTCAGTTTACAAAGTAGTGCTTTTCATTTACGTTCTTTCGTTGGAAACTTGTTCCTGTTAGGAATAAGTTAGGGTCAGGGTTAGGGTTAGGGTTAGGGTTAGGGTTAGTGTTAGGGTTAGGGCTCGGTAAGGGATAGGGTTAGGATTAGGGTTAGGGTTAGGGTTAGGGTTAGGGTTAGGGTTAGGTTAGGGCTGGGTAAGGGATAGGGTTAGGGTTAGGGTTAGGGTTAGGGTTAGGGTTAGGGGTTAGGGTTAGGGTTAGGGTTAGGGTTAGGGTTAGGGACTTAGGGTTAGGGTTAGGGTTAGGGTTATATTACTTTTCAGGTTTCCTGTTATAATAATTGAACAGGCGACACATATGTGAATTAGTTTACAAAGTTGTGCTTTGCGTTTCTGTTCTTTCAATGGAAACTTGTTTCTGTTCCGTACAGTGCGAGATAACACTTTTCAGTTTTCCTGTATTCCTAATTGAGCGAGCGACACACAGGTGATTCCGTTTAAAAGTAGTGCTTTGCTTTTCTGTTCTTTCGTTGGAAACTTGTTCTTGTGCTGTACAGTGAGATATATCACTTTTCAGTTTTCCTGTATTCCTAATGGAGCGAGTCACACACATGTGATTTAGTTTACAAATTAGTGATTTTCTTTTTTGTTCTTTCATTTGAAACTTGTTCCTGTGCTGTACAATATGATATATCACTTTTCAGTTTTCCTGTTATAATAATTGAACAGGCGACACGTATGTGAATTCGTTTACAAAGTTGTGCTTTGAGTTTCTGTTCTTTCGATGGAAACTTGTTCCTGTGCTGTGCAGTGCGTTATATCACTTTTCAGTTTTCCTGTTATAATAATTGAATAGCCGACACATATGTGAATTAGTTTACAAAGTTGTGCTTTGCGTTTTTGTTCTTTCCATGGAAACTTGTTCCTGTGCTGTGCAGTGCGTTATGTCACTTTTCAGTTTTCCTGTTATAATAATTGAACAGGGGACACGTATGTGAATTAGTTTACAAAGTTGTGCTTTGCATTTCTGTTCTTTCTTTGGAAACTTGTTTCTGTGCCATACAGTGCGAGATAAAACTTTTCGGTTTTCCTGTATTCCTAATTGTGCGAGCGACACAAATATGATTTAGTGTACAAAGTAGTGCTTTGGATTTCTGTTCTTCGGTTGGAAACTTGTTTCTTTGCTGTACAGTGTGATATATCAGTTTTCAGTTTTCCTGTTGTAATAATTGAATGGGCGATACGTATGTGATTTAGTTTACAAAGTTGTGCTTTGCTTTTCTGTTCTTTCGATGGAAACTTGTTTCTGTGCCGTACAGTGCAAGATAACACTTTTCGGTTTTCCTGTATTCTTAATTGAGCGAGTGACACACATGTGATTCAGTTTACAAAGTAGTGCTTTTCATTTACGTTCTTTCGTTGGAAACTTGTTCCTGTTAGGAATAAGTTAGGGTCAGGGTTAGGGTTAGGGTTAGGTAAGGGCTCGGTAAGGGATAGGGTTAGGGTTAGGGTTAGGGGTAGTGTTAGGGTTAGGGTTAGGGTTATGTTAGGGCTGGGTACGGGATAGGGTTAGGGTTAGGGTTAGGGTTAGGGTTAGGGTTAGGGGTTAGGGTTAGGGTTAGGGTTAGGGTTAGGGACTTGGGGTTAGGGTTAGGGTTAGGGACTTAGGGTTAGGGTTAGGGTTAGGGTTATATCACTTTTCAGGTTTCCTGTTATAATAATTGAACAGGCGACACATATGTGAATTAGTTTACAAAGTTGTGCTTTGCGTTTCTGTTCTTTCAATGGAAACTTGTTTCTGTGCCGTACAGTGCAAGATAACACTTTTCATTTTTCCTGTATTCTTAATTGAGCGAGTGACACACGTGTGATTCAGTTTACAAAGTAGTGCTTTTCATTTACGTTCTTTCGTTGGAAACTTGTTCCTGTTAGGAATAAGTTAGGGTTAGGGTCAGGGTTAGGATTAGGGTTAGTGTTAGGTTAGGGCTTGGTAAGGGATAGGGTTAGGGTTAGGGTTAGGGTTAGGGTTTGGGTTAGGGTTAGGGTTAGGGTTAGGGACTTAGGGTTAGGGTTAGGGTTAGGGTTATATCACTTTTCAGGTTTCGTGTTTTAATAATTGAACAGGCGACACATATGTGAATTAGTTTACAAAGTTGTGCTTTGCGTTTCTGTTCTTTCAATGGAAACTTGTTTCTGTGCCGTACAGTGCGAGATAACACTTTTCAGTTTTCCTGTATTCCTAATTGAGCGAGCGACACACAGGTGATTCCGTTTAAAAGTAGTGCTTTGCTTTTCTGTTCTTTCGTTGGAAACTTGTTTCTGTGCCATACAGTGCGAGATAAAACTTTTCGTTTTTCCTGTATTCCTAATTGTGCGAGCGACACAAATGTGATTTAGTGTACAAAGTAGTGCTTTGGATTTCTGTTCTTCGGTTGGAAACTTGTTTCTGTGCTGTACAGTGTGATATATCAGTTTTCAGTTTTCCTGTTGTAATAATTGAATCGGCGATACGTATGTGATTTAGTTTACAAAGTTGTGCTTTGAGTTTCTGTTCTTTCGATGGAAACTTGTTCCTGTGCTGTGCAGTGCGTTATATCACATTTCAGTTTTCCTGTTATAATAATTGAACAGGCGACACATATGTGAATTAGTTTACAAAGTTGTGCTTTGCGTTTCTGTTTTTTCCATGGAAACTTGTTCCTGTGCTGTGCAGTGCGTTATATCACTTTTCAGTTTTCCTGTTATAATAATTGAACAGTGGACACGTATGTGAATTAGTTTACAAAGTTGTGCTTTGAATTTCTGTTCTTTCTTTGGAAACTTGTTTCTGTGCCATACAGTGCGCTTTAAAACTTTTCGGTTTTCCTGTATTCCTAATTGTCAGAGCGACACAAATGTGATTTAGTGTACAAAGTAGTGCTTTGGATTTCTGTTCTTCGGTTGGAAACTTGTTTCTGTGCTGTACAGTGTGATGTATCAGTTTTCAGTTTTCCTGTTGTAATAATTGAACGGGAGATACGTATGTGATTTAGTTTACAAAGTTGTGCTTTGCTTTTCTGTTCTTTCGATGGAAACTTGTTTCTGTGCCGTACAGTGCAAGATAACACTTTTCGGTTTTCCTGTATTCTTAATTGAGCGAGTGACACACATGTGATTCAGTTTACAAAGTAGTGCTTTTCATTTACGTTCTTTTGTTGGAAACTTGTTCCTGTTAGGAATAAGTTAGGGTTCGGGTCAGGGTTACGGTTAGGGTTAGGTTAGGGCTCGGTAAGGGATAGGGTTAGGGTTAGGGTTAGGGTTAGGGTTAGGTTAGGGCTGGGTAAGGGATAGGGTTAGGGTTAGGGTTAGGGTTAGGGATTAGGGTTAGGCTTAGGGACTTAGGGTTAGGGTTAGGGTTAGGGTTAGGGATTAGGGTTAGGCTTAGGGACTTAGGGATAGGGTTAGGGTTAGGGTTAGGGTTAGGGTTAGGGGTTAGGGTTAGGGTTAGGGTTAGGCTTAGGGACTTAGGGTTAGGGTTAGGGTTAGGGTTATATCACTTTTCAGGTTTCCTGTTATAATAATTGAACAGGAGACACATATGTGAATTAGTTTACAAAGTTGTGCTTTGCCTTTCTGTTCTTTCAATGGAAACTTGTTTCTGTGCCGTACAGTGCGAGATAACACTTTTCAGTTTTCCTAAATTCCTAATTGAGCGAGCGACACACAGGTGATTCCGTTTAAAAGTATTGCTTTGCTTTTCTGTTCTTTCGTTGGAAACTTGTTCTTGTGCTGTACAGTGAGATATATCACTTTTCAGTTTTTCTGTATTCCTAATGGAGCAAGTGACACACATGTGATTTAGTTTACAAATTAGTGATTTTCTTTTTTGTTCTTTCATTTGAAACTTGTTCCTGTGCTGTACAATATGATATATCACTTTTCAGTTTTCCTGTTGTAATAATTGAACAGGCGACACGTATGTGAATTCGTTTACAAAGTTGTGCTTTGAGTTTCTGTTCTTTCGATGGAAACTTGTTCCTGTGCTGTACAGTGCGTTATATCACTTTTCAGTTTTCCTGTTATAATAATTGAACAGGCGACACATATGTGAATTAGTTTACAAAGTTGTGCTTTGCCTTTCTGTTCTTTCGATGGAAACTTGTTCCTGTGCTGTGCAGTGCGTTTTATCACTTTTCAGTTTTCCTGTTATAATAATTGAACAGGGGACACGTATGTGAATTAGTTTACAAAGTTGTGCTTTGCATTTCTGTTCTTTCAATGGAAACTTGTTTCTGTGCCATACAGTGCGAGATAAAACTTTTCGGTTTTCCTGTATTCCTAATTGTGCGAGCGACACAAATGTGATTTAGTGTACAAAGTAGTGCTTTGGATTTCTGTTTTTTCATTTGAAACTTGTTCCTGTGCTGTACAGTGTGATATATCACTTTTCAGTTTTCCTGTTGTAATAATTGAAGAGGCGACACGTATGTGAATTAGTTCACAAAGTTGTGCTTTGCGTTTCTGTTCTTTCAATGGAAACTTGTTTCTGTGCTGTACAGTGCGAGATAACACTTTTCAGTTTTCTTGTATTCCCAATTGAGCGAGTGACACACAGGTGATTCCGTTTAAAAGTAGTGCTTTGCTTTTCTGTTCTTCTGTTGGAAACTTGATCTTGTGCTGTACAGTGAGATATATCACTTTTCAGTTTTCCTGTATTCCAAATGGAGCGAGTGACACACATGTGATTTAATTTACAAATTAGTGATTTTCTTTTTTGTTCTTTCTTTTGAAACTTGTTCCTGTGCTGTACAATATGATATATCACTTTTCAGTTTTCCTGTTATAATAATTGAACAGGCGACACGTATGTGAATTCCTTTACAAAGTTGTGCTTTGAGTTTCTGTTCTTTCGTTGGAAACTTGTTCCCGTGCTGTGCAGTGCGTTATATCACTTTTCAGTTTTCCTGTTATAATAATTGAACAGGTGACACGTATGTGAATTAGTTTACAAAGTTGTGCTTTGCATTTCTGTTCTTTCTTTAGAAACTTGTTTCTGTGCCATACAGTGCGAGATAAAACTTTTCGATTTTCCTGTATTCCTAATAGTGCGAGCGACACAAATGTGATTTAGTGTACAAAGTAGTGCTTTGGATTTCTGTTCTTCGGTTGGAAACTTGTTTCTGTGCTGTACAGTGCAAGATAACACTTTTCGGTTTTCCTGTATTCTTAATTGAGCGAGTGACACACATGTGATTCAGTTTACAAAGTAGTGCTTTTCATTTACGTTCTTTCATTGGAAACTTGTTCCTGTTAGGAATAAGTTAGGGTTAGGGTCAGGGTTAGGGTTAGGGTTAGGTTAGGGCTGGGTAAGGGAGAGGGTTAGGGTTAGGGTTAGGGTTAGGGTTAGGGGTTAGGGTTAGGGTTAGGGTTAGGGTTAGGGGTTAGGGTTAGGGTTAGGGTTAGGGTTAGGGCTGGGTAAGGGATAGGGTTAGGGTTAGGGTTAGGGTTAGGTTTAAGGTTAGGGTTAGGGGTTAGGGTTAGGGTTAAGGTTAGGGTTAGGGACTTAGGGTTAAGGTTAGGGTTAGGGTTAGGGTTATATCACTTTTCAGGTTTCCTGTTATAATAATTGAACAAGCGACACATATGTGAATTAGTTTACAAATTTGTGCTTTGTGTTTCTGTTCTTTCAATGGAAACTTGTTTCTGTGCCGTACAGTGCGAGATAACACTTTTCAGTTTTCCTGTATTCCTAATTGAGCGAGCGACACACAGGTGATTCCGTTTAAAAGTAGAGCTTTGCTTTTCTGTTCTTTCGTTGGAAACTTGTTCTTGTGCTGTACAGTGAGATATATCACTTTTCAGTTTTCCTGTATTCCTAATGGAGCGAGTGACACACATGTGATTTAGTTTACAAATTAGTGATTTTCTTTTTTGTTCTTTCATTTGAAACTTGTTCCTGTGCTGTACAATATGATATATCACTTTTCAGTTTTCCTGTTATAATAATTGAACAGGCGACACGTATGTGAATTCGTTTACAAAGTTGTGCTTTGAGTTTCTGTTCTTTAGATGAAAACTTGTTCCTGTGCTGTACATTGCGTTATATAACTTTACAGTTTTCCTGTTATAATAATTGAACTGTCGACATATATGTGAATTAGTATACAAAGTTGTGCTTTGCGTTTCTGTTCTTTCGATGGAAACTTGTTCCTGTGCTGGGCAGTGCGTTATATCACTTTTCAGTTTTCCTGTTATAATAATTGAACAGGGGACACGTATGTGAATTAGTTTACAAAGTTGTGCTTTGCATTTCTGTTCTTTCTTTGGAAACTTGTTTCTGTGCCATACAGTGCGCTTTAAAACTTTTCGGTTTTCCTGTATTCCTAATTGTGCGAGCGACACAAATGTGATTTAGTGTACAAAGTAGTGCTTTGGATTTCTGTTCTTCGGTTGGAAACTTGTTTCTGTGCTGTACAGTGTGATATATCAGTTTTCAGTTTTCCTGTTGTAATAATTGAATGGGCGATACGTATGTGATTTAGTTTACAAAGTTGTGCTTTGCTTTTCTGTTCTTTCGATGGAAACTTGTTTCTGTGCCGTACAGTGCAAGATTACACTTTTGCGTTTTCCTGTATTCTTAATTGAGCGAGTGACACACATGTGATTCAGTTTACAAAGTAGTGCTTTTCATTTACGTTCTTTAGTTGGAAACTTGTTCCTGTTAGGAATAAGTTAGGGTTAGGGTCAGGGTTATGGTTAGGGTTAGGTTAGGGCTGGGTAAGGGATAGAGTTAGGGTTAGGGTTAGGGTTAGGGTTAGGGTTAGGGGTTAGCGTTAGGGACTTAGGGTTAGGGTTAGGGTTAGGGTTATATCACTTTTCAGGTTTCCTGTTATAATAATTGAACAGGCAACACATATGTGAATTAGTTTACAAAGTTGTGCTTTGCGTTTCTGTTCTTTCAATGGAAACTTGTTTCTGTGCCGTACTGTGCGAGATAACACTTTTCAGTTTTCCTGTATTCCTAATTGAGCGAGCGACACACAGGTGATTCCGTTTAAAGTAGTTCTTTGCTTTTCTGTTCTTTCGTTGGAAACTTGTTATTGTGCTGTACAGTGAGATATATCACTTTTCAGTTTTCCTGTATTCCTAATGGAGTGAGTGACACACATGTGATTTAGTTTACAAATTAGTGATTTTCTTTTTTGTTCTTTCATTTGAAACTTGTTCCTGTGTTGTACGATATGATATATCACTTTTCAGTTTTCCTGTTTAAAAATTGAACAGGCGACACGTATGTGAATTCGTTTACAAAGTTGTGCTTTGAGTTTCTGTTCTTTCGTTGGAAACTTGTTCCCGTGCTGTGCAGTGCGTTATATCTCTTTTCAGTTTTCCTGTTATAATAATTGAACAGGGGACACGTATGTGAATTAGTTTACAAAGTTGTGCTTTGCATTTCTGTTCTTTCTTTGGAAACTTGTTTCTGTGCCATACAGTGCGAGATAAAACTTTTCGATTTTCCTGTATTCCTAATTGTGCAAGCGACACAAATGTGATTTAGTGTACAAAGTAGTGCTTTGGATTTCTGTTCTTCGGTTGGAAACTTGTTTCTGTGCTGTACAGTGCAAGATAACACTTTTCGGTTTTCCTGTATTCTTAATTGAGCGAGTGACACACATGTGATTCAGTTTACAAAGTAGTGCTTTTCATTTACGTTCTTTCTTTGGAAACTTGTTCCTGTTAGGAATAAGTTAGGGTTACGGTCAGGGTTAGGGTTAGGGTTAGGGTTACGTTAGGGCTCGGTAAGGGATAGGGTTAGGGATAGGGTTAGGGTTAGGGTTAGGTAGGGCTGGGTAAGGGATAGGGTTAGGGTTAGGGTTAGGGTTAGGGACTTAGGGTTAGGGTTAGGGTTAGGGTTAGGGTTATATCACTTTTCAGTTTTCCTGTTATAATAATTGAACAGGCGACACATATGTGAATTAGTTTACAAAGTTGTGCTTTGCGTTTCTGTTCTTTCAATGGAAACTTGTTTCTGTGCCATATAGTGCGAGATAACACTTTTCAGTTTTCCTGTATTCCTAATTGAGCGAGCAACACACAGGTGATTCCGTTTAAAAGTAGTGCTTTGCTTTTCTGTTCTTTCGTTGGAAACTTGTTCTTGTGCTGTACAGTGAGATATATCACTTTTCAGTTTTCCTGTATTCCTAATGGAGCGAGTGACACACATGTGATTTAGTTTACAAATTAGTGATTTTCTTTTTTGTTCTTTCCTTTGAAAATTGTTCCTGTGCTGTACAATATGATCTATCACTTTTCAGTTTTCCTGTTATAATAATTGAACAGGCGACACGTATGTGAATTCGTTTACAAAGTTGTGCTTTGAGTTTCTGTTCTTTCGATGGAAACTTGTTCCTGTGCTGTACAGTGCGTTATATAACTTTTCAGTTTTCCTGTTATAATAATTGCACAGGCGACATATATGTGAATTAGTTTACAAAGTTGTGCTTTGCGTTTCTGTTCTTTCGATGGAAACTTGTTCCTGTGCTGTGCAGTGCGTTATATCACTTTTCAGTTTTCCTGTTATAATAATTGAACAGGAGACACGTATGTGAATTAGTTTACAAGGTTGTGCTTTGCATTTCTGTTCTTTCTTTGGAAACTTGTTTCTGTGCCATACAGTGCGAGATAAAACTTCTCGGTTTTCCTGTATTCCTAATTGTGCGAGCGACACAAATGTGATTTAGTGTACAAAGTAGTGCTTTGGATTTCTGTTCTTCGGTTGGAAACTTGTTTCTGTGCTGTACAGTGTGATATATCAGTTTTCAGTTTTCCTGTTGTAATAATTGAATGGGCGATACGTATGTGATTTAGTTTACAAAGTTGTGCTTTGCTTTTCTGTTATTTCGATAGAAACTTGTTTCTGTGCCATACAGTGCAAGATAACACTTTTCGGTTTTCCTGTATTCTTAATTGAGCGAGTGACACACATGTGATTCAGTTTACAAAGTAGTGATTTTCATTTACGTTCTTTCGTTGGAAAATTGTTCCTGTTAGGAATAAGTTAGGGTTAGGGTTAGGGTTAGGGTTAGGTTAGGGCTCGGTAAGGGATAGGATTAGGGTTAGTGTTAGGGTTAGGGTTAGTTTATGGCTGGGTAAGGGATAGGGTTAGGGTTAGGGTTAGGTTAGGGCTGGGTAAGGGATAGGGTTAGGGTTAGGGTTAGGGTTAGGTTAGGGCTCGGTAAGGGATAGGGTTAGGGTTAGGGTTAGGTTAGGGCTGGGTAAGGGATAGGGATAGGGTTAGGGTTAGGGTTAGGTTAGGGCTCGGTAAGGGATAGGGTTAGGGTTAGGGTTAGGGTTAGGGTGAGGTTTAGGTTAGAGCTGGGTAAGGGATAGGGTTAGGGTTAGGGGTTAGGGTTAGGTTTAGGGTTAGGGTTAGGGTTAGGGACTTAGGGTTAGGGTTAAGGTTAGGGTTAGGGTTATATCACTTTTCAAGTTTCCTGTTCTAATAATTGAACAGGCGACACATATGTGAATTAGTTTACAAAGTTGTGCTTTGCTTTTCTGTTCTTTCAATGGAAACTTGTTTCTGTGCCACACAGTGCGAGATAACACTTTTCAGTTTTCCTGTATTCCTAATTGAGCGAGCGACACACAGGTGATTCCGTTTAAAAGTAGTGCTTTGCTTTTCTGTTCTTTCGTTGGGAACTTGTTCTTGTGCTGTACAGTGAGATATATCACTTTTCAGTTTTTCTGTATTCCTAATGGAGCGAGTGAAACACATGTGATTTAGTTTACAAATTAGTGATTTTCTTTTTTGTTCTTTCATTTGAAACTTGTTCCTGTGCTGTATAATATGATATATCACTTTTCAGTTTTCCTGTTATACTAATTGAACAGGCGACACGTATGTGAATTCGTTTACAAAGTTGTGCTTTGAGTTTCTGTTCTTTCGATGGAAACTTGTTCCTGTGCTGTACAGTGCGTTATATAAGTTTTCAGTTTTCCTGTTATAATAATTGAACAGGCGACACATATGTGAATTAGTTTACAAAGTTGTGCTTTGCGTTTCTGTTCTTTCGATGGAAACTTGTTCCTGTGCTGTGCAGTGCGTTATATCACTTTTCAGTTTTCCTGTTATAATAATTGAACAGGGGACACGTATGTGAATTAGTTTACAAAGTTGTGCTTTGCAGTTCTGTTCTTTCTTTGGAAACTTGTTTCTGTGCCATACAGTGCGAGATAAAACTTTTCGGTTTTCCTGTATTCCTAATTGTGCGAGCGACACAAATGTGATTTAGTGTACAAAGTAGTGCTTTGGATTTCTGTTCTTCGGTTGGAAACTTGTTTCTGTGCTGTACAGTGTGATATATCAGTTTTCAATTTTCCTGTTGTAATAATTGAATGGCCGATACATATGTGATTTAGTTTACAATGTTGTGCTTTGCTTTTCTGTTCTTTCGATGGAAACTTGTTTCTGTGCCGTACAGTGCAAGATAACACTTTTCGGTTTTCCTGTATTCTTAATGGAGCGAGTGACACACATGTGATTCAGTTTACAAAGTAGTGCTTTCCATTTACGTTCTTTCGTTGGAAACATGTTCCTGTTTGGAATAAGTTACGGTTAGGGTCAGGGTTAGGGTTAGGGTTAGGGTTAGGTTAGGGCTGGGTAAGGGATAGGGTTAGGGTTAGGTTTAGGGTTAGGGTTAGGGTTAGGGACTTAGGGTTAGGGTTAGGGTTAGGGTTAGGGTTATATCACTTTTCAAGTTTCCTGTTATAATAATTGAACAGGCGACACATATGTGAATTAGTTTACAAAGTTGTGCTTTGCGTTTCTGTTCTTTCGATGGAAACTTGTTCCTGTGCTGTGCAGTGCGTTATATCACTTTTCAGTTTTCCTGTTATAATAATTGAACAGGGGACACGTATGTGAATTAGTTTACAAAGTTGTGCTTTGTAGTTCTGTTCTTTCTTTGGAAACTTGTTTCTGTGCCATACAGTGCGAGATAAAACTTTTCGGTTTTCCTGTATTCCTAATTGTGCGAGCGACACAAATGTGATTTAGTGTACAAAGTAGTGCTTTGGATTTCTGTTCTTCGGTTGGAAACTTGTTTCTGTGCTGTACAGTGTGATATATCAGTTTTCAGTTTTCCTGTTGTAATAATTGAACGGGCGATACGTATGTGATTTAGTTTACAAAGTTGTGCTTTGCTTTTCTGTTCTTTCGATGAAAACTTGTTTCTGTGCCGTACAGTGCAAGATAACACTTTTCGGTTTTCCTGTATTCTTAATTGAGCGAGTGACACACATGTGATTCAGTTTACAAAGTAGTGCTTTTCATTTAAGTTCTTTCGTTGGAAACTTGTTCCTGTTAGGAATAAGTTAGGGTTAGGGTTAGGGTTAGGGTTAGGGTTAGGGCTCGGTAAGGGATACGGTTAGGGTTAGGGTTAGGGTTAGGGTTAGGGTTAGTGTTAGGGTTAGGGTTAGGGTTAGGGTTGGGGGTTAGGGTTAGGGTTAGGGTTAGGGACTTATGGTTAGGGTTAGGGTTAGGGTTATATCACTTTTTAGGTTTCCTGTCATAATAATTGAACAGGCGACACATATGTGAATTAGTTTACAAAGTTGTGCTTTGCGTTTCTGTTCTTTCAATGGAAACTTGTTTCTGTGCCATACAGTGCGAGATAACACTTTTCAGTATTCCTGTATTCCTAATTGAGCAAGCGACACACAGGTGATTCCGTTTAAAAGTAGTTCTTTGCTTTTCTGTTCTTTCGTTGGGAACTTGTTCTTGTGCTGTACAGTGAGATATATCACTTTTTAGTTTTTCTGTATTCCTAATGGAGCGAGTGAAACACATGTGATTTAGTTTACAAATTAATGATTTTCTTTTTTGTTCTTTCATTTGAAACTTGTTCCTGTGCTGTACAATATGATATATCACTTTTCAGTTTTCCTGTTATAATAATTGAACAGGCGACACGTATGTGAATTCGTTTACAAAGTTGTGCTTTGAGTTTCTGTTCTTTCGATGGAAACTTGTTCCTGTGCTGTGCAGTGCGTTATATCACTTTTCAGTTTTCCTGTTATAATAATTGAACAGGGGACACGTATGTGAATTAGTTTACAAAGTTGTGCTTTGCATTTCTGTTCTTTCTTTGGAAACTTGTTTCTGTGCCATACAGCGCGAGATAAAACTTCTCGGTTTTCCTGTATTCCTAATTGTGCGAGCGACACAAATGTGATTTAGTGTACAAAGTAGTGCTGTGGATTTCTGTTCTTCGGTTGGAAACTTGTTTCTGTGCTGTACAGTGTGATATATCAGTTTTCAGTTTTCCTGTTGTAATAATTGAATGGGCGATACGTATGTGATTTAGTTTACAAAGTTGTGCTTTGCTTTTCTGTTCTTTCGATGGAAACTTGTTTCTCTGCCATACAGTGCAAGATAACACTTTTCGGTTTTCCTGTATTCTTAATTGAGCGAGTGACACACATGTGATTCAGTTTACAAAGTAGTGCTTTTCATTTACGTTCTTTCGTTGGAAACTGATTCCTGTTAGCAATAAGTTAGGGTTAGGGTCAGCGTTAGGGTTAGGGTTAGGGTTAGGTTAGGGCTGGGTAAGGGATAGGGTTAGGGTTAGGGTTAGGGTTAGGGTTAGGTTAGGGCTGGGTAAGGGATAGGGTTAGGGTTAGGGTTAGGGTTAGGGTTAGGTGTTAGGGTTATGGTTAGGGTTAGGGTTAGGGTTATATCACTTTTCAGGTTTCCTGTTATAATAATTGAACAGGCGACACATATGTGAATTAGTTTACAAAGTTGTGCTTTGCTTTTCTGTTCTTTCGATGGAAAATTGTTTCTGTGCCGTACAGTGCAAGAATACACTTTTCGGTTTTCCTGTATTCTTAATTGAGCGAGTGACACACATGTGATTCAGTTTACAAAGTAGTGCTTTTCATTTACGTTCTTTCGTTGGAAACGTGTTCCTGTTAGGAATAAGTTAGGGTTAGGGTCAGGGTTAGGGTTAGGGTTAGGTTAGGGCTCGGTAAGGGATAGAGTTAGGGTTAGGGTTAGGGTTAGGTTTATGTTACGGCTGGGAAAGGGATAGGGTTATGGTTAGGGTTAGGGTTAGGGTTAGGGTTAGGGTTAGGGTTAGGGTTTAGGGTTAGGGTTAGGTTTAGGGTTACGGACTTAGGGTTAGGGTTGGGGTTAGGGTTATATCACTTTTCCGGTTTCCTGTTATAATAATTGAACAGGCAACACATATGTGAATTAGTTTACAAAGTTTTGCTTTGCGTTTCTTTTCTTTCGATCGAAACTTGTTCCTGTGCTGTGCAGTGCGTTATATCACTTTTCAGTTTTCCTGTTATAATAATTGAACAGGGGACACGTATGTGAATTAGTTTACAAAGTTGTGCTTTGCAGTTCTGTTCTTTCGATGGAAACTTTTTCCTGTGCTGTGCAGTGCGATATATCACCTTTCAGTTTTCCTGTTATAATAATTGAACAGGCGACATATATGTGAATTAGTTTACAAAGTTTTGCTTTGCGTTTCTGTTCTTTCGATCGAAACTTGTTCCTGTGCTGTGCAGTGCGTTATATCACTTTTCAGTTTTCCTGTTATAATAATTGAACAGGGGACACGTATGTGAATTAGTTTACAAAGTTGTGCTTTGCAGTTCTGTTCTTTCTATGGAAACTTGTTTCTGTGCCATACAGTGCGAGATAAAACTTTTCGGTTTTCCTGTATTCCTAATTGTGCGAGAGACACAAATGTGATTTAGTGTACAAAGTAGTGCTTTGGATTTCTGTTCTTCGGTTGGAAACTTGTTTCTGTGCTGTACAGTGTGATATATCAGTTTTCAGTTTTCCTGTTGTAATAATTGAATGGGCGATACGTATGTGATTTAGTTTACAAAGTTGTGCTTTGCTTTTCTGTTCTTTCGATGGAAACTTGTTTCTGTGCCGTACAGTGCAAGATAACACTTTTCGGTTTTCCAGTATTCTTAATTGAGCGAGTGACACACATGTGATTCAGTTTACAAAGTAGTGCTTTTCATTTACGTTCTTTCGTTGGAAACTTGTTCCTGTTAGGAATAAGTTAGGGTTAGGGTCAGGTTTAGGGTTAGGGTTAGGTTAGGGCTGGGTAAGGGATAGGGTTAGGGTTAGTTTTAGGGTTAGGGTTAGGGGTTAGGGTTAGGGTTAGGGTTAGGGTTAGGGTTAGGGTTAGGGACTTAGGGTTAGGGTTAGGGTTAGGGTTATATCACTTTTCAGGTTTCCTGTTATAATAATTGAACAGGCGACACATATGTGAATTATTTTACAAAGTTGTGCTTTGCATTTCTGTTCTTTCAATGGAAACTTGTTTCTGTGCTGTACAGTGCGAGATAACACTTTTCAGTTTTCCTGTATTCCTAATTGAGCGAGCGACACACAGGTGATTCCGTTTAAAAGTAGTGCTTTGCTTTTCTGTTCTTTCGTTGGAAACTTGTTCTTGTGCTGTACAGTGAGATATATCACTTTTCAGTTTTCCTGTATTCCTAATGGAGCGAGTGACACACATGTGATTTAGTTTACAAATTAGTGATTTTCTTTTTTGTTCTTTCATTTGAAACTTGTTCCTGTGCTGTACAATATGATATATCACTTTTCAGTTTTCCTGTTATAATAATTGAACAGGCGACACGTATGTGAATTCGTTTACAAAGTTGTGCTTTGAGTTTCTGTTCTTTCGATGGAAACTTTTTCCTGTGCTGTGCAGTGCGTTATATCACTTTTCAGTTTTCCTGTTATAATAATTGAACAGGCGACATATATGTGAATTAGTTTACAAAGTTGTGCTTTGTGTTTCTGTTCTTTCGATCGAAACTTGTTCCTCTGCTGTGCAGTGCGTTATATCACTTTTCAGTTTTCCTGTTATAATAATTGAACAGGGGACACGTATGTGAATTAGTTTACAAAGTTGTGCTTTGCAGTTCTGTTCTTTCTATGGAAACTTGTTTCTGTGCCATACAGTGCGAGATAAAACTTTTCGGTTTTCCTGTATTCCTAATTGTGCGAGCGACACAAATGTGATTTAGTGTACAAAGTAGTGCTTTGGATTTCTGTTCTTCGGTTGGAAACTTTTTTCTGTGCTGTACAGTGTGATATATCAGTTTTCAGTTTTCCTGTTGTAATAATTGAATGGGCGATACGTATGTGATTTAGTTTACAAAGTTGTGCTTTGCTTTTCTGTTCTTTCGATGGAAACTTGTTTCTGTGCCGTACAGTGCAAGATAACACTTTTCGGTTTTCCTGTATTCTTAATTGAGCGAGTGACACACATGTGATTCAGTTTACAAAGTAGTGCTTTTCATTTACGTTCTTTCGTTGGAAACTGATTCCTGTTAGCAATAAGTTAGGGTTAGGGTCAGGGTTAGGGTTAGGTAAGGGCTGGGTAAGGGATAGGGTTAGGGTTAGGGTTAGGGTTAGGGTTAGGTTAGGGCTGGGTAAGGGATAGGGTTAGGGTTAGGGTTAGGGTTAAGGTTAGGTGTTAGGGTTAGGGTTAGGGTTAGGGTTAGGGTTATATCACTTTTCAGGTTTCCTGTTATAATAATTGAACAGGCGACACATATGTGAATTAGTTTACAAAGTTGTGCTTTGCTTTTCTGTTCTTTCGATGGAAAATTGTTTCTGTGCCGTACAGTGCAAGAATACACTTTTCGGTTTTCCTGTATTCTTAATTGAGCGAGTGACACACATGTGATTCAGTTTACAAAGTAGTGCTTTTCATTTACGTTCTTTCGTTGGAAACGTGTTCCTGTTAGGAATAAGTTAGGGTTAGGGTCAGGGTTAGGGTTAGGGTTAGGTTAGGGCTCGGTAAGGGATAGGGTTAGGGTTAGGGTTAGGGTTAGGTTTAGGTTAGGGCTGGGAAAGGGATAGGGTTATGGTTAGGGTTAGGGTTAGGGTTAGGGTTAGGGTTTAGGGTTAGGGTTAGGTTTAGGGTCACGGACTTAGGGTTAGGGTTGGGGTTAGGGTTATATCACTTTTCAGGTTTCCTGTTATAATAATTGAACAGGCGACACATATGTGAATTAGTTTACAAAGTTTTGCTTTGCGTTTCTGTTCTTTCGATCGAAACTTGTTCCTGTGCTGTGCAGTGCGTTATATCACTTTTCAGTTTTCCTGTTATAATAATTGAACAGGGGACACGTATGTGAATTAGTTTACAAAGTTGTGCTTTGAGTTTCTGTTCTTTCGATGGAAACTTTTTCCTGTGCTGTGCAGTGCGTTATATCACTTTTCAGTTTTCCTGTTATAATAATTGAACAGGCGACATATATGTGAATTAGTTTACAAAGTTGTGCTTTGTGTTTCTGTTCTTTCAATCGAAACTTGTTCCTCTGCTGTGCAGTGCGTTATATCACTTTTCAGTTTTCCTGTTATAATAATTGAACAGGGGACACGTATGTGAATTAGTTTACAAAGTTGTGCTTTGCAGTTCTGTTCTTTCTATGGAAACTTGTTTCTGTGCCATACAGTGCGAGATAAAACTTTTCGGTTTTCCTGTATTCCTAATTGTGCGAGCGACACAAATGTGATTTAGTGTACAAAGTAGTGCTTTGGATTTCTGTTCTTCGGTTGGAAACTTGTTTCTGTGCTGTACAGTGTGATATATCAGTTTTCAGTTTTCCTGTTGTAATAATTGAATGGGCGATACGTATGTGATTTAGTTTACAAAGTTGTGCTTTGCTTTTCTGTTCTTTCGATGGAAACTTGTTTCTGTGCCGTACAGTGCAAGATAACACTTTTCGGTTTTCCTGTATTCTTAATTGAGCGAGTGACACACATGTGATTCAGTTTACAAAGTAGTGCTTTTCATTTACGTTCTTTCGTTGGAAACTTGCTCCTGTTAGGAATAAGTTAGGGTTAGGGTCAGGGTTAGGGTTAGGGTTAGGTTAGGGCTGTGTAAGGGATAGGGTTAGGGTTAGGGTTATGGTTAGGGTTAGGGGTTAGGGTTAGGGTTAGGGTTAGGGTTAGGGACTTAGGGTTAGGGTTAGGGTTAGGGTTATATCACTTTTCAGGTTTCCTGTTATAATATTTGAACAAGCGACACATATGTGAATTAGTTTACAATGTTGTGCTTTGCGTTTCTGTTCTTTCAATGGAAACTTGTTTCTGTGCCGTACAGTGCGAGATAACACTTTTCAGTTTTCCTGTATTCCTAATTGAGCGAGCGACACACAGGTGATTCCGTTTAAAAGTAGTGCTTTGCTTTTCTGTTCTTTCGTTGGAAACTTGTTCTTGTGCTGTACAGTGAGATATATCACTTTTCAGTATTCCTGTATTCCTAATGGAGCGAGTGACACACATGTGATTTAGTTTACAAATTAGTGATTTTCTTTTTTGTTCTTTCATTTGAAACTTGTTCCTGTGCTGTACAATATGATATATCACTTTTCAGTTTTCCTGTTATAATAATTGAACAGGCGACACGTATGTGAATTCGTTTACAAAGTTGTGCTTTGAGTTTCGGTTCTTTCGATGGAAACTTTTTCCTGAGCTGTGCAGTACGTTATATCACTTTTCAATTTTCCTGTTATAATAATTGAACAGGGGACACGTATGTGAATTAGTTTACAAAGTTTTGCTTTGCAGTTCTGTTCATTCTATGGAAACTTGTTTCTGTGCTGTACAGTGCAAGATAACACTTTTCGGTTTTCCTGTATTCTTAATTGAGCGAGTGACACACATGTGATTCAGTTTACAAAGTAGTGCTTTTCATTTACTTTCTTTCGTTGGAAACTTGTTCCTGTTAGGAATAAGTTAGGGTTAGGGTCAGGGTTAGGGTTAGGGTTAGGTTAGGGCTCGGTAAGGGATAGGGTTAGGGTTAGGGTTAGGGTTAGGGTTAGGGTTAGGGTTAGGTTTAGGTTAGGGCTGGGTAAGGGATAGGGTTAGGGTTAGGGTTAGGGTTAGGTTTAGGTTAGGGCTGGGTAAGGTATAGGGTTAGGGACTTAGAGTTAGAGTTAGGGTTAGGGTTAGTGTTATATCACTTTTCAGGTTTCCTGTTATAATAATTGAACAGGCGACACATATGTGAATTATTTTACAAAGTTGTGCTTTGCATTTCTGTTCTTTCAATGGAAACCTGTTTCTGTGCTGTACAGTGCGAGATAACACTTTTCAGTTTTCCTGTATTCCTAATTGAGCGAGCCACACACAGGTGATTCCGTTTAAAAGTAGTGCTTTGCTTTTCTGTTCTTTCGTTGGAAACTTGTTCTTGTGCTGTACAGTGAGATATATCACTTTTCAGTTTTCCTGTATTCCTAATGGAGCGAGTGACACACATGTGATTTAGTTTACAAATTAGTGATTTTCTTTTTTGTTCTTTCATTTGAAACTTGTTCCTGTGCTGTACAATATGATATATCAATTTTCAGTTTTCCTGTTATAATAATTGAACAGGCGACACGTATGTGAATTCGTTTACAAAGTTGTGCTTTGAGTTTCTGTTCTTTCGATGGAAACTTTTTCCTGTGCTGTGCAGTGCGTTATATCACCTTTCAGTTTTCCTGCTATAATAATTGAACAGGCGACATATATGTGAATTAGTTTACAAAGTTGTGCTTTGCGTTTCTGTTCTTTCGATCGAAACTTGTTCCTGTGCTGTGCAGTGCGTTATATAACTTTTCAGTTTTCCTGTTATAATAATTGAACAGGGGACACGTATGTGAATTAGTTTAAAAAGTTGTGCTTTGCAGTTCTGTTCTTTCTATGGAAACTTGTTTCTGTGCCATACAGTGCGAGATAAAACTTTTCGGTTTTCCTGTATTCCTAATTGTGCGAGAGACACAAATGTGATTTAGTGTACAAAGTAGTGCTTTGGATTTCTGTTCTTCGGTTGGAAACTTGTTTCTGTGCTGTACAGTGTGATATATCAGTTTTCAGTTTTCCTGTTGTAATAATTGAATGGGCGATACGTATGTGATTTAGTTTACAAAGTTGTGCTTTGCTTTTCTGTTCTTTCGATGGAAACTTGTTTCTGTGCCGTACAGTGCAAGATAACACATTTCGGTTTTCCTGTATTCTTAATTGAGCGAGTGACACACATGTGATTCAGTTTACAAAGTAGTGCTTTTCATTTACGTTCTTTCGTTGGAAACTTGTTCCTGTTAGGAAAAAGTTAGGGTTAGGGTCAGGGTTAGGGTTAGGGTTAGGTTAGGGCTGGGTAAGGGATAGGGTTAGGGTTAGGGTTAGGGTTAGGGTTAGGGTTAGGGGTTAGGGTTAGGGTTAGGGTTAGGGACTTAGGGTCAGGGTTAGGGTTAGGGTTAGGTTAGGGCTCGGTAAGGGATAGGGTTAGGGTTAGGGTTAGGGTTAGGGTTAGGTTTAGGTAAGGGCTGGGTAAGGGATAGGGTTAGGGTTAGGGTTAGGGTTAGGGTTAGGGACTTAGGGTTAGGGTTAGGGTTAGGGTTATATCACTTTTCAGGTTTCCTGTTATAATAATTGAACAGGCGACACATATGTGAATTAGTTTACAAAGTTGTGCTTTGCGTTTCTGTTCTTTCAATGGAAACTTGTTTCTGTGCCATACAGTGCGAGATAACACTTTTCAGTTTTCCTGTATTCCTAATTGAGCGAGCGACACACAGGTGATTCCGTTTAAAAGCAGTGCTTTGCTTTTCTGTTCTTTCGTTGGAAACTTGTTCTTGTGCTGTACAGTGAGATATATCACTTTTCAGTTTTCCTGTATTCCTAATGGAGCGAGTGACACACATGTGATTTAGTTTACAAATTAGTGATTTTCTTTTTTGTTCTTTCATTTGAAACTTGTTCCTGTGCTGTACAATATGATATATCACTTTTCAGTTTTCCTGTTATAATAATTGAACAGGCGACATGTATGTGAATTCGTTTACAAAGTTGTGCTTTGAGTTTCTGTTCTTTCGATGGAAACTTTTTCCTGTGCTGTGCAGTGCGTTATATCACTTTTCAGTTTTCCTGTTATAATAATTGAACAGGCGACATATGTGTGAATTAGTTTACAAAGTTGTGCTTTGCGTTTCTGTTCTTTCGATCGAAAATTGTTCCTGTGCTGTGCAGTGCGTTATATCACTTTTCAGTTTTCCTGTTATAATAATTGAACAGGCGACATATATGTGAATTAGTTTACAAAGTTGTGCTTTGCGTTTCTGTTCTTTCGATCGAAACTTGTTCCTGTGCTGTGCAGTGCGTTATATCACTTTTCAGTTTTCCTGTTATAATAATTGAACAGGGGACACGTATGTGAATTAGTTTACAAAGTTGTGCTTTGCAGTTCTGTTCTTTCTATGGAAACTTGTTTCTGTGCCTTACAGTGCGAGATAAAACTTTTCGGTTTTCCTGTATTCCTAATTGTGCGAGCGACACAAATGTGATTTAGTGTACAAAGTAGTGCTTTGGATTTCTGTTCTTCGGTTGGAAACTTGTTTCTGTGCTGTACAGTGTGATATATCAGTTTTCAGTTTTCCTGTTGTAATAATTGAATGGGCGATACGTATGTGATTTAGTTTACAAAGTTGTGCTTTGCTTTTCTGTTCTTTCGATGGAAACTTGTTTCTGTGCCTTACATTGCAAGATAACACTTTTCGGTTTTCCTGTATTCTTAATTGAGCGAGTGACACACATGTGATTCAGTTTACAAAGTAGTGCTTTTCATTTACGTTCTTTCGTTGGAAACTTGTTCCTGTTAGGAATAAGTTAGGGTTAGGGTCAGGGTTAGGGTTAGGGTTAGGTTAGGGCTGGGTAAGGGATAGGGTTAGGGTTAGGGTTAGGGTTAGGGTTAGGGGTTAGGGTTAGGGTTAGGGATAGGGTTAGGGTTAGGGACTTAGGGTTAGGGTTAGGGTTAGGGTTATATCACTTTTCAGGTTTCCTGTTATAATAATTGAACAGGCGACACATATGTGAATTAGTTTACAATGTTGTGCTTTGCCTTTCTGTTCTTTCAATGGAAACTTGTTTCTGTGCCGTACAGTGCGAGATAACACTTTTCAGTTTTCCTGTATTCCTAATTGAGCGAGCGACACACAGGTGATTCCGTTTAAAAGTAGTGCTTTGCTTTTCTGTTCTTTCGTTGGAAACTTGTTCTTGTGCTGTACAGTGAGATATATCACTTTTCAGTTTTTCTGTATTCCTAATGGAGCGAGTTTCACACATGTGATTTAGTTTACAAATTAGTGATTTTCTTTTTTGTTCTTTCATTTGAAACTTGTTCTTGTGCTGTACAATATGATATATCACTTTTCAGTTTTCCTGTTATAATAATTGAACAGGCGACACGTATGTGAATTCGTTTACAAAGTTGTGCTTTGAGTTTCTGTTCTTTCGATGGAAACTTGTTCCTGTGCTGTGCAGTGCGTTATATCACTTTTCAGTTTTCCTGTTATAATAATTGAACAGGCGACATATATGTGAATTAGTTTACAAAGTTGTGCTTTGCGTTTCTGTTCTTTCGATCGAAACTTGTTCCTGTGTTGTGCAGTGCGTTATATCACTTTTCAGTTTTCCTGTTATAATAATTGAACAGGGGACACGTATGTGAATTAGTTTACAAAGTTGTGCTTTGCAGTTCTGTTCTTTCTATGGAAACTTGTTTCTGTGCCATACAGTGCGAGATAAAACTTTTCGGTTTTCCTGTATTCCTAATTGTGCGAGCGACACAAATGTGATTTAGTGTACAAAGTAGTGCTTTGGATTTCTGTTCTTCGGTTGGAAACTTGTTTCTGTGCTGTACAGTGTGATATATCAGTTTTCAGTTTTCCTGTTGTAATAATTGAATGGGCGATACGTATGTGATTAAGTTTACAAAGTTGTGCTTTGGTTTCTGTTCTTCCGATGGAAACTTGTTTCTGTGCCATACAGTGCAAGATAACACTTTTCGGTTTTCCTGTATTCTTAATTGAGCGAGTGACACACATGTGATTCAGTTTACAAAGTAGTGCTTTTCATTTACGTTCTTTCGTTGGAAACTTGTTCCTGTTAGGAATAAGTTAGGGTTAGGGTCAGGGTTAGGGTTAGGGTTAGGTTAGGGCTCGGTAATGGATAGGGTTAGGGTTAGGGTTAGGGTTAGGGTTAGGTTTAGGTTAGGGCTGGGTAAGGGATAGGGTTAGGGTTAGGGTTAGGGTTAGGGTTAGGGTTAGGGTTAGGGTTAGGGACTTAGGGTTAGGGTTAGGGTTAGGGTTATATCACTTTTCAGGTTTCCTGTTATAATAATTGAACAGGCGACACATATGTGAATTAGTTTACAATGTTGTGCTTTGCGTTTCTGTTCTTTCAATGGAAACTTGTTTCTGTGCCATACAGTGCGAGATAACACTTTTCAGTTTTCCTGTATTCCTAATTGAGCGAGCGACACACAGGTGACTCCGTTTAAAAGTAGTGCTTTGCTTTTCTGTTCTTTCGTTGGAAACTTGTTCTTGTGCTGTACAGTGAGATATATCACTTTTCAGTTTTCCTGTATTCCTAATGGAGCGAGTGACACACATGTGATTTAGTTTACAAATTAGTGATTTTCTTTTTTGTTCTTTCATTTGAAACTTGTTCCTGTGCTGTACAATATGATATATCACTTTTCAGTTTTCCTGTTATAATAATTGAACAGGTGACACGTATGTGAATTCGTTTACAAAGTTGTGCTTTGAGTTTCTGTTCTTTCGATGGAAACTTTTTCCTGAGCTGTGCAGTGCGTTATATCACTTTTCAGTTTTCCTGTTATAATAATTGAACAGGCGACATATATGTGAATTAGTTTACAAAGTTGTGCTTTGCGTTTCTGTTCTTTCGATCGAAACTTGTTCCTGTGCTGTGCAGTGCGTTATATCACTTTTCAGTTTTCCTGTTATAATAATTGAACAGGGGACACGTATGTGAATTAGTTTACAAAGTTTTGCTTTGCAGTTCTGTTCTTTCTATGGAAACTTGTTTCTGTGCCGTACAGTGCAAGATAACACTTTTCGGTTTTCCTGTATTCTTAATTGAGCGAGTGACACACATGTGATTCAGTTTACAAAGTAGTGCTTTTCATTTACGTTCTTTCGTTGGAAACTTGTTCCTGTTAGGAATAAGTTAGGGTTAGGGTCAGGGTTAGGGTTAGGGTTAGGTTTGGGCTCGGTAAGGGATAGGGTTAGGGTTAGGGTTAGGATTAGGGTTAGGTTTAGGTTAGGGCTGGGTAAGGGATAGGGTTAGGGTTAGGGTTAGGGTTAGGGTTAGGGTTAGGGGTTAGGGTTAGGGTTAGGGTTAGGGTTAGGGACTTAGGGATAGGGTTAGGGTTAGGGTTAGGGTTATATCACTTTTCAGGTTTCCTGTTATAATAATTGAACAGGCGACACATATGTGAATTAGTTTACAATGTTGTGCTTTGCGTTTCTATTCTTTCAATGGAAACTTGTTTCTGTGCCGTACAGTGCGAGATAACACTTTTCAGTTTTCCTGTATTCCTAATTGAGCGAGCAACACACAGGTGATTCCGTTTAAAAGTAGTGCTTTGCTTTTCTGTTCTTTCGTTGGAAACTTGTTCTTGTGCTGTACAGTGAGATATATCACTTTTCAGTTTTCCTGTATACCTAATGGAGCGAGTGACACACATGTGATTTAGTTTACAAATTAGTGATTTTCTTTTTTGTTCTTTCATTTGAAACTTGTTCCTGTGCTGTACAATATGATATATCACTTTTCAGTTTTCCTGTTATAATAATTGAACAGGGGACACGTATGTGAATTAGTTTACAAAGTTGTGCTTTGCAGTTCTGTTCTTTATTTGGAAACTTGTTTCTGTGCCATACAGTGCGAGATAAAACTTTTCGGTTTTCCTGTATTCCTAATTGTGCGAGCGACACAAATGTGATTTAGTGTACAAAGTAGTGCTTTGGATTTCTGTTCTTCGGTTGAAAACTTGTTTCTGTGCTGTACAGTGTGATATATCAGTTTTCAGTTTTCCTGTTGTAATAATTGAATATGCGATACGTATGTGATTTAGTTTACAAAGTTGTGCTTTGCTTTTCTGTTCTTTCGATGGAAACTTGTTTCTGTGCCGTACAGTGCAAGATAACACTTTTCGGTTTTCCTGTATTCTTAATTGAGCGAGTGACACACATGTGATTCAGTTTACAAAGTAGTGCTTTTCATTTACGTTCTTTCGTTGGAAACTTGTTCCTGTTAGGAATAAGTTAGGGTTAGGGTCAGGGTTAGGGTTAGGGTTAGGTTAGGGCTGGGTAAGGGATAGGTTTAGGGTTAGGGTTAGGGTTAGGGTTAGGGGTTAGAGTTAGGGTTAGGGTTAGGGTTAGGGTTAGGGGTTAGGGTTAGGGTCAGGGTTAGGGTTAGGGTTAGGTTAGGGCTCGGTAAGGGATAGGGTTAGGGTTAGGGTTAGGGTTAGGGTTAGGGTTAGGGTTAGGTTTAGGTTAGGGCTGGGTAAGGGACAGGGTTA
Organism: Meriones unguiculatus; assembly: GCF_030254825.1. Taxonomy (NCBI): domain Eukaryota; kingdom Metazoa; phylum Chordata; class Mammalia; order Rodentia; family Muridae; genus Meriones; species Meriones unguiculatus. The sequence continues at coordinate 11,292,334 of NW_026843646.1, read as the reverse complement.
GGGTTAGGGTTAGGGTTAGGGACTTAGGGTTATATCACTTTTCAGGTTTCCTGTTATAATAATTGAACAGGCGACACATATGTGAATTCGTTTACAAAGTTGTGTTTTGAGTTTCTTTTCTTTCGATGGAAACTTGTTCCTGTGCTGTGCAGTGCGTTATATCACTTTTCAGTTTTCCTGTTATAATAATTGAACAGGCGACACATATGTGAATTAGTTTACAAAGTTGTGCTTTGCGTTTCTGTTCTTTCGATGGAAACTTGTTCCTGTGCTGTGCAGTGCGTTATATCACTTTTCAGTTTTCCTGTTATAATAATTGAACAGGGGACACGTATGTGAATTAGTTTAGAAAGTTGTGCTTTGCAGTTCTGTTCTTTCTATGGAAACTTGTTTCTGTGCCATACAGTGCGAGATAAAACTTTTCGGTTTTCCTGTATTCCTAATTGTGCGAGCGACACAAATGTGATTTAGTGTACAAAGTAGTGCTTTGGATTTCTGTTCTTCGGTTGGAAACTTGTTTCTGTGCTGTACAGTGTGATATATCAGTTTTCAGTTTTCCTGTTGTAATAATTGAATGGGCGACACGTATGTGATTTAGTTTACAAAGTTGTACTTTGCTTTTCTGTTCTTTCGATGGAAACTTGTTTCTGTGCCGTACAGTGCAAGATAACACTTTTCGGTTTTCCTGTATTCTTAATTGAGCGAGTGACACACATGTGATTCAGTTTACAAAGTAGTGCTTTTCATTTACGTTCTTTCGTTGGAAACTTGTTCCTGTTAGGAATAAGTTAGGGTTAGGGTCAGGGTTAGGGTTAGGGTTAGGTTAGGGCTCGTTAAGGGATAGGGTTAGGGTTAGGGTTAGGGTTAGGATTAGGTTAGGGCTGGGTAAGGGATAGGGTTAGGGTTAGGGTTAGGGTTAGGGTTAGGGTTTAGGGTTAGGGTTAGGGTTAGGGTTAGGGACTTAGGGTTAGGGTTAGGGTTAGGGTTATATCACTTTTCAGGTTTCCTGTTATAATAATTGAACAGGCGACACATATGTGAATTTGTTTACAAAGTTGTGCTTTGCGTTTCTGTTCTTTCAATGGAAACTTGTTTCTGTGCCGTACAGCGCGAGATAACACTTTTCAGTTTTCCTGTATTCCTAATTGAGCGAGCGACACAGAGGTGATTCCGTTTAAAAGTAGTGCTTTGCTTTTCTGTTCTTTCGTTGGAAACTTGTTCTTGTGCTGTACAGTGAGATATATCACTTTTCAGTTTTTCTGTATTCCTAATGGAGCGAGTTTCACACATGTGATTTAGTTTACAAATTAGTGATTTTCTTTTTTGTTCTTTCATTTGAAACTTGTTCTTGTGCTGTACAATATGATATATCACTTTTCAGTTTTCCTGTTATAATAATTGAACAGGCGACACGTATGTGAATTCGTTTACAAAGTTGTGCTTTGAGTTTCTGTTCTTTCGATGGAAACTTGTTCCTGTGCTGTGCAGTGCGTTATATCACTTTTCAGTTTTCCTGTTATAATAATTGAACAGGCGACATATATGTGAATTAGTTTACAAAGTTGTGCTTTGCGTTTCTGTTCTTTCGATCGAAACTTGTTCCTGTGCTGTGCAGTGCGTTATATCACTTTTCAGTTTTCCTGTTATAATAATTGAACAGGAGACACGTATGTGAATTAGTTTACAAAGTTGTGCTTTGCAGTTCTGTTCTTTCTATGGAAACTTGTTTCTGTGCCATACAGTGCGAGATAAAACTTTTCGGTTTTCCTGTATTCCTAATTGTGCGAGCGACACAAATGTTATTTAGTGTACAAAGTAGTGCTTTGGATTTCTGTTCTTCGGTTGGAAACTTGTTTCTGTGCTGTACAGTGTGATATATCAGTTTTCAGTTTTCCTGTTGTAATAATTGAATGGGCGATACGTATGTGATTAAGTTTACAAAGTTGTGCTTTGCTTTTCTGTTCTTTCGATGGAAACTTGTTTCTGTGCCATACAGTGCAAGATAACACTTTTCGGTTTTCCTGTATTCTTAATTGAGCGAGTGACACACATGTGATTCAGTTTACAAAGTAGTGCTTTTCATTTACGTTCTTTCGTTGGAAACTTGTTCCTGTTAGGAATAAGTTAGGGTTAGGGTCAGGGTTAGGGTTAGGGTTAGGTTAGGGCTCGGTAATGGATAGGGTTAGGGTTAGGGTTAGGGTTAGGGTTAGGTTTAGGTTAGGGCTGGGTAAGGGATAGGGTTAGGGTTAGGGTTAGGGTTAGGGTTAGGGACTTAGGGTTAGGGTTAGGGTTAGGGTTATATCACTTTTCAGGTTTCCTGTTATAATAATTGAACAGGCGACACATATGTGAATTAGTTTACAATGTTGTGCTTTGCGTTTCTGTTCTTTCAATGGAAACTTGTTTCTGTGCCATACAGTGCGAGATAACACTTTTCAGTTTTCCTGTATTCCTAATTGAGCGAGCGACACACAGGTGACTCCGTTTAAAAGTAGTGCTTTGCTTTTCTGTTCTTTCGTTGGAAACTTGTTCTTGTGCTGTACAGTGAGATATATCACTTTTCAGTTTTCCTGTATTCCTAATGGAGCGAGTGACACACATGTGATTTAGTTTACAAATTAGTGATTTTCTTTTTTGTTCTTTCATTTGAAACTTGTTCCTGTGCTGTACAATATGATATATCACTTTTCAGTTTTCCTGTTATAATAATTGAACAGGTGACACGTATGTGAATTCGTTTACAAAGTTGTGCTTTGAGTTTCTGTTCTTTCGATGGAAACTTTTTCCTGAGCTGTGCAGTGCGTTATATCACTTTTCAGTTTTCCTGTTATAATAATTGAACAGGCGACATATATGTGAATTAGTTTACAAAGTTGTGCTTTGCGTTTCTGTTCTTTCGATCGAAACTTGTTCCTGTGCTGTGCAGTGCGTTATATCACTTTTCAGTTTTCCTGTTATAATAATTGAACAGGGGACACGTATGTGAATTAGTTTACAAAGTTGTGCTTTGCAGTTCTGTTCTTTCTATGGAAACTTGTTTCTGTGCCGTACAGTGCAAGATAACACATTTCGGTTTTCCTGTATTCTTAATTGAGCGAGTGACACACATGTGATTCAGTTTACAAAGTAGTGCTTTTCATTTACGTTCTTTCGTTGGAAACTTGTTCCTGTTAGGAATAAGTTAGGGTTAGGGTCAGGGTTAGGGTTAGGGTTAGGTTAGGGCTCGGTAAGGGATAGGGTTAGGGTTAGGGTTAGGGTTAGGGTTAGGTTTAGGTTAGGGCTGGGTAAGGGATAGGGTTAGGGTTAGGGTTAGGGTTAGGGTTAGGGTTAGGGTTAGGGGTTAGGGTTAGGGTTAGGGTTAGGGTTAGGGACTTAGGGTTAGGGTTAGGGTTAGGGTTAGGGTTATATCACTTTTCAGGTTTCCTGTTATAATAATTGAACAGGCGACACATATGTGAATTAGTTTACAATGTTGTGCTTTGCGTTTCTATTCTTTCAATGGAAACTTGTTTCTGTGCCGTACAGTGCGAGATAACACTTTTCAGTTTTCCTGTATTCCTAATTGAGCGAGCGACACACAGGTGATTCCGTTTAAAAGTAGTGCTTTGCTTTTCTGTTCTTTCGTTGGAAACTTGTTCTTGTGCTGTACAGTGAGATATATCACTTTTCAGTTTTCCTGTATTCCTAATGGAGCGAGTGACACACATGTGATTTAGTTTACAAATTAGTGATTTTCTTTTTTGTTCTTTCATTTGAAACTTGTTCCTGTGCTGTACAATAAGATATATCACTTTTCAGTTTTCCTGTTATAATAATTGAACAGGGGACACGTATGTGAATTAGTTTACAAAGTTGTGCTTTGCAGTTCTGTTCTTTATTTGGAAACTTGTTTCTGTGCCATACAGTGCGAGATAAAACTTTTCGGTTTTCCTGTATTCCTAATTGTGCGAGCGACACAAATGTGATTTAGTGTACAAAGTAGTGCTTTGGATTTCTGTTCTTCGGTTGGAAACTTGTTTCTGTGCTGTACAGTGTGATATATCAGTTTTCAGTTTTCCTGTTGTAATAATTGAATATGCGATACGTATGTGATTTAGTTTACAAAGTTGTGCTTTGCTTTTCTGTTCTTTCGATGGAAACTTGTTTCTGTGCCGTACAGTGCAAGATAACACTTTTCGGTTTTCCTGTATTCTTAATTGAGCGAGTGACACACATGTGATTCAGTTTACAAAGTAGTGCTTTTCATTTACGTTCTTTCGTTGGAAACTTGTTCCTGTTAGGAATAAGTTAGGGTTAGGGTCAGGGTTAGGGTTAGGGTTAGGTTAGGGCTGCGTAAGGGATAGGTTTAGGGTTAGGGTTAGGGTTAGGGTTAGGGGTTAGGGTTAGGGTTAGGGTTAGGGTTAGGGTTAGGGGTTAGGGTTAGGGTCAGGGTTAGGGTTAGGGTTAGGTTAGGGCTCGGTAAGGGATAGGGTTAGGGTTAGGGTTAGGGTTAGGGTTAGGTTTAGGTTAGGGCTGGGTAAGGGATAGGGTTAGGGTTAGGGTTAGGGTTAGGGTTAGGGTTAGGGACTTAGGGTTATATCAGTTTTCAGGTTTCCTGTTATAATAATTGAACAGGCGACACATATGTGAATTCGTTTACAAAGTTGTGTTTTGAGTTTCTGTTCTTTCGATGGAAAATTGTTCCTGTGCTGTGCAGTGCGTTATATCACTTTTCAGTTTTCCTGTTATAATAATTGAACAGGCGACACATATGTGAATTAGTTTACAAAGTTGTGCTTTGCGTTTCTGTTCTTTCGATGGAAACTTGTTCCTGTGTTGTGCAGTGCGTTATATCACTTTTCAGTTTTCCTGTTATAATAATTGAACAGGGGACACGTATGTGAATTAGTTTACAAAGTTGTGCTTTGCAGTTCTGTTCTTTCTATGGAAACTTGTTTCTGTGCCATACAGTGCGAGATAAAACTTTTCGGTTTTCCTGTATTCCTAATTGTGCGAGAGACACAAATGTGATTTAGTGTACAAAGTAGTGCTTTGGATTTCTGTTCTTCGATTGGAAACTTGTTTCTGTGCTGTACAGTGTGATATATCAGTTTTCAGTTTTCCTGTTGTAATAATTGAATGGGCGATACGTATGTGATTTAGTTTACAAAGTTGTGCTTTGCTTTTCTGTTCTTTCGATGGAAACTTGTTTCTGTGCCGTACAGTGCAAGATAACACTTTTCGGTTTTCCTGTATTCTTAATTGAGCGAGTGACACACATGTGATTCAGTTTACAAAGTAGTGCTTTTCATTTACGTTCTTTCGTTGGAAACTTGTTCCTGTTAGGAATAAGTTAGGGTTAGGGTCAGGGTTAGGGTTAGGGTTAGGTTAGGGCTCGGTAAGGGATAGGGTTAGGTTAGGGTTAGGGTTAGGATTAGGTTAGGGCTGGGTAAGGGATAGGGTTAGGGTTAGGGTTAGGGTTAGGGTTAGGGTTAGGGTTTAGGGTTAGGGTTAGGGTTAGGGTTAGGGACTTAGGGTTAGGGTTAGGGTTAGGGTTATATCACTTTTCAGGTTTCCTGTTATAATAATTGAACAGGCGACACGTATGTGAATTCGTTTACAAAGTTGTGCTTTGAGTTTCTGTTCTTTCGATGGAAACTTTTTCCTGTGCTGTGCAGTGCGTTATATCACCTTTCAGTTTTCCTGTTATAATAATTGAACAGGCGACATATATGTGAATTAGTTTACAAAGTTGTGCTTTGCGTTTCTGTTCTTTCGATCGAAACTTGTTCCTGTGCTGTGCAGTGCGTTATATCACTTTTCAGTTTTCCTGTTATAATAATTGAACAGGGGACACGTATGTGAATTAGTTTACAAAGTTGTGCTTTGCAGTTCTGTTCTTTCTATGGAAACTTGTTTCTGTGCCATACAGTGTGAGATAAAACTTTTCGGTTTTCCTGTATTCCTAATTGTGCGAGAGACACAAATGTGATTTAGTGTACAAAGTAGTGCTTTGGATTTCTCTTCTTCGGTTGGAAACTTGTTTCTGTGCTGTACAGTGTGATATATCAGTTTTCAGTTTTCCTGTTGTAATAATTGAATGGGCGATACGTATGTGATTTAGTTTACAAAGTTGTGCTTTGCTTTTCTGTTCTTTCGATGGAAACTTGTTTCTGTACCGTACAGTGCAAGATAACACTTTTCGGTTTTCCAGTATTCTTAATTGAGCGAGTGACACACATGTGATTCAGTTTACAAAGTAGTGCTTTTCATTTACGTTCTTTCGTTGGAAACTTGTTCCTGTTAGGAATAAGTTAGGGTTAGGGTCAGGGTTAGGGTTAGGGTTAGGTTAGGGCTGGGTAAGGGATAGGTTTAGGGTTAGGGTTAGGGTTAGGGTTAGGGGTTAGGGTTAGGGTTAGGGTTAGGGTTAGGTACTTAGGGTTAGGGTTAGGGTTAGGGTTATATCACTTTTCAGGTTTCCTGTTATAATAATTGAACAGGCGACACATATGTGAATTATTTTACAAAGTTGTGCTTTGCGTTTCTGTTCTTTCAATGGAAACTTGTTTCTCTGCTGTACAGTGCGAGATAACACTTTTCAGTTTTCCTGTATTCCTAATTGAGGGAGCCACACACAGGTGATTCCGTTTAAAATAGTGCTTTGCTTTTCTGTTCTTTCGTTGGAAACTTGTTCTTGTGCTGTACAGTGAGATATATCACTTTTCAGTTTTCCTGTATTCCTAATGGAGCGAGTGACACACATGTGATTTAGTTTACAAATTAGTGATTTTCTTTTTTGTTCTTTCATTTGAAACTTGTTCCTGTGCTGTACAATATGATATATCACTTTTCAGTTTTCCTGTTATAATAATTGAACAGGCGACACGTATGTGAATTCGTTTACAAAGTTGTGCTTTGAGTTTCTGTTCTTTCGATGGAAACTTTTTCCTGTGCTGTGCAGTGCGTTATATCACCTTTCAGTTTACCTGTTATAATAATTGAACAGGCGACATATATGTGAATTAGTTTACAAAGTTGTGCTTTGCGTTTCTGTTCTTTCGATCGAAACTTGTTCCTGTGCTGTGCAGTGCGTTATATCACTTTTCAGTTTTCCTGTTATAATAATTGAACAGGGGACACGTATGTGAATTAGTTTACAAAGTTGTGCTTTGCAGTTCTGTTCTTTCTATGGAAACTTGTTTCTGTGCCATACAGTGTAAGATAAAACTTTTCGGTTTTCCTGTATTCCTAATTGTGCGAGAGACACAAATGTGATTTAGTGTACAAAGTAGTGCTTTGGATTTCTGTTCTTCGGTTGGAAACTTGTTTCTGTGCTGTACAGTGTGATATATCAGTTTTCAGTTTTCCTGTTGTAATAATTGAATGGGCGATACGTATGTGATTTAGTTTACAAAGTTGTGCTTTGCTTTTCTGTTCTTTCGATGGAAACTTGTTTCTGTGCCGTACAGTGCAAGATAACACTTTTCGGTTTTCCAGTATTCTTAATTGAGCGAGTGACAAACATGTGATTCAGTTTACAAAGTAGTGCTTTTCATTTACGTTCTTTCGTTGGAAACTTGTTCCTGTTAGGAATAAGTTAGGGTTAGGGTCAGGGTTAGGGTTAGGGTTAGGTTAGGGCTGGGTAAGAGATAGGGTTAGGGTTAGGGTTAGGGTTAGGGTTAGGGTTAGGGGTTAGGGTTAGGGTTAGGGTTAGGGTTAGGGGTTAGGGTTAGGGTTAGGGTTAGGGTTAGGGACTTAGGGTTAGGGTTAGGGTTAGGGTTATATCACTTTTCAGGTTTCCTGTTATAATAATTGAACAGGCGACACATATGTGAATTAGTTTACAAAGTTGTGCTTTGCGTTTCTGTTCTTTCAATGGAAACTTGTTTCTCTGCTGTACAGTGCGAGATAACACTTTTCAGTTTTCCTGTATTCCTAATTGAGCGAGCGACACACAGGTGATTCCGTTTAAAAGTAGTGCTTTGCTTTTCTGTTCTTTCGTTGGAAACTTGTTCTTCTGCTGTACCATGAGATATATCACTTTTCAGTTTTCCTGTATTCCTAATGGAGCGAGTGACACACATGTGATTTAGTTTACAAATTAGTGATTTTCTTTTTTGTTCTTTCATTTGAAACTTGTTCCTGTGCTGTACAATATGATATATCACTTTTCAGTTTTCCTGTTATAATAATTGAACAGGCGACACGTATGTGAATTCGTTTACAAAGTTGTGCTTTGAGTTTCTGTTCTTTCGATGGAAACTTTTTCCTGTGCTGTGCAGTGCGTTATATCACTTTACAGTTTTCCTGTTATAATAATTGAACAGGGGACACGTATGTGAATTAGTTTACAAAGTTGTGCTTTGCAGTTCTGTTCTTTCTATGGAAACTTGTTTCTGTGCCATACAGTGCGAGATAAAACTTTTCGGTTTTCCTGTATTCCTAATTGTGCGAGCGACACAAATGTGATTTAGTGTACAAAGTAGTGCTTTGGATTTCTGTTCTTCGGTTGGAAACTTGTTTCTGTGCTGTACAGTGTGATATATCAGTTTTCAGTTTTCCTGTTGTAATAATTGAATGGGCGATAGGTATGTGATTTAGTTTACAAAGTTGTGCTTTGCTTTTCTGTTCTTTCGATGGAAACTTGTTTCTGTGCCGTACAGTGCAAGATAACACTTTTCGGTTTTCCTGTATTCTTAATTGAGCGAGTGACACACATGTGATTCAGTTTACAAAGTAGTGCTTTTCATTTACGTTCTTTCGTTGGAAACTTGTTCCTGTTAGGAATAAGTTAGGGTTAGGGTCAGGGTTAGGGTTAGGGTTAGGTTAGGGCTCGGTAAGGGATAGGGTTAGGGTTAGGGTTAGGGTTAGGGTTAGGTTTAGGTTAGGGCTGGGTAAGGGATAGGGTTAGGGTTAGGGTTAGGGTTAGGGTTAGGGTTAGGGTTAGGGACTTAGGGTTAGGGTTAGGGTTAGGGTTATATCACTTTTCAGGTTTCCTGTTATAATAATTGAACAGGCGACACATATGTGAATTTGTTTACAAAGTTGTGCTTTGCCTTTCTGTTCTTTCAATGGAAACTTGTTTCTGTGCCGTACAGTGCGAGATAACACTTTTCAGTTTTCCTGTATTCCTAATTGAGTGAGCGACACACAGGTGATTCCATTTAAAAGTAGTGCTTTGCTTTTCTGTTCTTTCGTTGGAAACTTGTTCTTGTGCTGTACAGTGAGATATATCACTTTTCAGTTTTTCTGTATTCCTAATGGTGCGAGTGACACACATGTGATTTAGTTTACAAATTAGTGATTTTCTTTTTTGTTCTTTCATTTGAAACTTGTTCCTGTGCTGTACAATATGATATATCACTTTTCAGTTTTCCTGTTATAATAATTGAACAGGCGACACGTATGTGAATTCGTTTACAAAGTTGTGCTTTGAGTTTCTGTTCTTTCGATGGAAACTTTTTCCTGTGCTGTGCAGTGCGTTATATCACTTTACAGTTTTCCTGTTATAATAATTGAACAGGCGACATATATGTGAATTAGTTTACAAAGTTGTGCTTTGCGTTTCTGTTCTTTCGATCGAAACTTGTTCCTGTGCTGTGCAGTGCTTTATATCACTTTTCAGTTTTCCTGTTATAATAATTGAACAGGAGACACGTATGTGAATTAGTTTACAAAGTTGTGCTTTGCAGTTCTGTTCTTTCTATGGAAACTTGTTTCTGTGCCATACAGTGCGAGATAAAACTTTTCGGTTTTCCTGTATTCCTAATTGTGCGAGCGACACAAATGTGATTTAGTGTACAAAGTAGTGCTTTGGATTTCTGTTCTTCGGTTGGAAACTTGTTTCTGTGCTGTATAGTGTGATATATCAGTTTTCAGTTTTCCTGTTGTAATAATTGAATGGGCGATACGTATGTGATTTAGTTTACAAAGTTGTGCTTTGCTTTTCTGTTCTTTCGAAGGAAACTTGTTTCTGTGCCGTACAGTGCAAGATAACACTTTTCGGTTTTCCTGTATTCTTAATTGAGCGAGTGACACACAAGTGATTCAGTTTACAAAGTAGTGCTTTTCATTTACGTTCTTTCGTTGGAAACTTGTTCCTGTTAGGAATAAGTTAGGGTTAGGGTCAGGGTTAGGGTTAGGGTTAGGGTTAGGTTAGGGCTCGGTAAGGGATAGGGTTAGGGTTAGGGTTAGGGTTAGGTTTAGGTTAGGGCTGGGTAAGGGATAGGGTTAGGGTTAGGGTTAGGGTTAGGGTTAAGGTTAGGGTTAGGGTTAGGGACTTAGGGTTAGGGTTAGGGTTAGGGTTATATCACTTTTCAGGTTTCCTGTTATAATAATTGAACAGGCGACACATATGTGAATTTGTTTACAAAGTTGTGCTTTGCCTTTCTGTTCTTTCAATGGAAACTTGTTTCTGTGCCGTACAGTGCGAGATAACACTTTTCAGTTTTCCTGTATTATTAATTGAGTGAGCGACACACAGGTGATTCTGTTTAAGAGTAGTGCTTTGCTTTTCTGTTCTTTCGTTGGAAACTTGTTCTTGTGCTGTACAGTGAGATATATCACTTTTCAGTTTTCCTGTATTCCTAATGGAGCGAGTGACACACATGTGATTTAGTTTACAAATTAGTGATTTTCTTTTTTGTTCTTTCATTTGAAACTTGTTCCTGTGCTGTACAATATGATATATCACTTTTCAGTTTTCCTGTTATAATAATTGAACAGGCGATACGTATGTGAATTCGTTTACAAAGTTGTGCTTTGAGTTTCTGTTCTTTCGATGGAAACTTGTTCCTGTGCTGTGCAGTGCGTTATATCACTTTTCAGTTTTCCTGTTATAATAATTGAACAGGCGACACATATGTGAATTAGTTTACAAAGTTGTGCTTTGCGTTTCTGTTCTTTCAATGGAAACTTGTTTCTCTGCTGTACAGTGCGAGATAACACTTTTCAGTTTTCCTGTATTCCTAATTGAGCGAGCCACACACAGGTGATTCCGTTTAAAAGTAGTGCTTTGCTTTTCTGTTCTTTCGTTGGAAACTTGTTCTTGTGCTGTACAGTGAGATATATCACTTTTCAGTTTTCCTGTATTCCTAATGGAGCGAATGACACACATGTGATTTAGTTTACAAATTAGTGATTTTCTTTTTTGTTCTTTCATTTGAAACTTGTTCCTGTGCTGTACAATATGATATATCACTTTTCAGTTTTCCTGTTATAATAATTGAACAGGCGACACGTATGTGAATTCGTTTACAAAGTTG
>NW_026843646.1:11166091-11278591 GCF_030254825.1 Meriones unguiculatus | reverse complement strand
GTTAGGGTCAGGGTTAGGGTTAGGGTTAGGTTAGGGCTGGGTAAGGGATAGGTTTAGGGTTAGGGTTAGGGTTAGGGTTAGGGGTTAGGGTTAGGGTTAGGGTTAGGGTTAGGTACTTAGGGTTAGGGTTAGGGTTAGGGTTATATCACTTTTCAGGTTTCCTGTTATAATAATTGAACAGGCGACACATATGTGAATTATTTTACAAAGTTGTGCTTTGCGTTTCTGTTCTTTCAATGGAAACTTGTTTCTCTGCTGTACAGTGCGAGATAACACTTTTCAGTTTTCCTGTATTCCTAATTGAGGGAGCCACACACAGGTGATTCCGTTTAAAATAGTGCTTTGCTTTTCTGTTCTTTCGTTGGAAACTTGTTCTTGTGCTGTACAGTGAGATATATCACTTTTCAGTTTTCCTGTATTCCTAATGGAGCGAGTGACACACATGTGATTTAGTTTACAAATTAGTGATTTTCTTTTTTGTTCTTTCATTTGAAACTTGTTCCTGTGCTGTACAATATGATATATCACTTTTCAGTTTTCCTGTTATAATAATTGAACAGGCGACACGTATGTGAATTCGTTTACAAAGTTGTGCTTTGAGTTTCTGTTCTTTCGATGGAAACTTTTTCCTGTGCTGTGCAGTGCGTTATATCACCTTTCAGTTTACCTGGTATAATATTTGAACAGGCGACATATATGTGAATTAGTTTACAAAGTTGTGCTTTGCGTTTCTGTTCTTTCGATCGAAACTTGTTCCTGTGCTGTGCAGTGCGTTATATCACTTTTCAGTTTTCCTGTTATAATAATTGAACAGGGGACACGTATGTGAATTAGTTTACAAAGTTGTGCTTTGCAGTTCTGTTCTTTCTATGGAAACTTGTTTCTGTGCCATACAGTGTGAGATAAAACTTTTCGGTTTTCCTGTATTCCTAATTGTGCGAGAGACACAAATGTGATTTAGTGTACAAAGTAGTGCTTTGGATTTCTGTTCTTCGGTTGGAAACTTGTTTCTGTGCTGTACAGTGTGATATATCAGTTTTCAGTTTTCCTGTTGTAATAATTGAATGGGCGATACGTATGTGATTTAGTTTACAAAGTTGTGCTTTGCTTTTCTGTTCTTTCGATGGAAACTTGTTTCTGTGCCGTACAGTGCAAGATAACACTTTTCGGTTTTCCAGTATTCTTAATTGAGCGAGTGACAAACATGTGATTCAGTTTACAAAGTAGTGCTTTTCATTTACGTTCTTTCGTTGGAAACTTGTTCCTGTTAGGAATAAGTTAGGGTTAGGGTCAGGGTTAGGGTTAGGGTTAGGTTAGGGCTGGGTAAGGGATAGGGTTAGGGTTAGGGTTAGGGTTAGGGTTAGGGGTTAGGGTTAGGGTTAGGGTTAGGGTTAGGGGTTAGGGTTAGGGTTAGGGTTAGGGTTAGGGACTTAGGGTTAGGGTTAGGGTTAGGGTTATATCACTTTTCAGGTTTCCTGTTATAATAATTGAACAGGCGACACATATGTGAATTAGTTTACAAAGTTGTGCTTTGCGTTTCTGTTCTTTCAATGGAAACTTGTTTCTCTGCTGTACAGTGCGAGATAACACTTTTCAGTTTTCCTGTATTCCTAATTGAGCGAGCGACACACAGGTGATTCCGTTTAAAAGTAGTGCTTTGCTTTTCTGTTCTTTCGTTGGAAACTTGTTCTTGTGCTGTACCATGAGATATATCACTTTTCAGTTTTCCTGTATTCCTAATGGAGCGAGTGACACACATGTGATTTAGTTTACAAATTAGTGATTTTCTTTTTTGTTCTTTCATTTGAAACTTGTTCCTGTGCTGTACAATATGATATATCACTTTTCAGTTTTCCTGTTATAATAATTGAACAGGCGACACGTATGTGAATTCGTTTACAAAGTTGTGCTTTGAGTTTCTGTTCTTTCGATGGAAACTTTTTCCTGTGCTGTGCAGTGCGTTATATCACTTTACAGTTTTCCTGTTATAATAATTGAACAGGGGACACGTATGTGAATTAGTTTACAAAGTTGTGCTTTGCAGTTCTGTTCTTTCTATGGAAACTTGTTTCTGTGCCATACAGTGCGAGATAAAACTTTTCGGTTTTCCTGTATTCCTAATTGTGCGAGCGACACAAATGTGATTTAGTGTACAAAGTAGTGCTTTGGATTTCTGTTCTTCGGTTGGAAACTTGTTTCTGTGCTGTACAGTGTGATATATCAGTTTTCAGTTTTCCTGTTGTAATAATTGAATGGGCGATAGGTATGTGATTTAGTTTACAAAGTTGTGCTTTGCTTTTCTGTTCTTTCGATGGAAACTTGTTTCTGTGCCGTACAGTGCAAGATAACACTTTTCGGTTTTCCTGTATTCTTAATTGAGCGAGTGACACACATGTGATTCAGTTTACAAAGTAGTGCTTTTCATTTACGTTCTTTCGTTGGAAACTTGTTCCTGTTAGGAATAAGTTAGGGTTAGGGTCAGGGTTAGGGTTAGGGTTAGGTTAGGGCTCGGTAAGGGATAGGGTTAGGGTTAGGGTTAGGGTTAGGGTTAGGTTTAGGTTAGGGCTGGGTAAGGGATAGGGTTAGGGTTAGGGTTAGGGTTAGGGTTAGGGTTAGGGTTAGGGACTTAGGGTTAGGGTTAGGGTTAGGGTTATATCACTTTTCAGGTTTCCTGTTATAATAATTGAACAGGCGACACATATGTGAATTTGTTTACAAAGTTGTGCTTTGCCTTTCTGTTCTTTCAATGGAAACTTGTTTCTGTGCCGTACAGTGCGAGATAACACTTTTCAGTTTTCCTGTATTCCTAATTGAGTGAGCGACACACAGGTGATTCCATTTAAAAGTAGTGCTTTGCTTTTCTGTTCTTTCGTTGGAAACTTGTTCTTGTGCTGTACAGTGAGATATATCACTTTTCAGTTTTTCTGTATTCCTAATGGTGCGAGTGACACACATGTGATTTAGTTTACAAATTAGTGATTTTCTTTTTTGTTCTTTCATTTGAAACTTGTTCCTGTGCTGTACAATATGATATATCACTTTTCAGTTTTCCTGTTATAATAATTGAACAGGCGACACGTATGTGAATTCGTTTACAAAGTTGTGCTTTGAGTTTCTGTTCTTTCGATGGAAACTTTTTCCTGTGCTGTGCAGTGCGTTATATCACTTTACAGTTTTCCTGTTATAATAATTGAACAGGCGACATATATGTGAATTAGTTTACAAAGTTGTGCTTTGCGTTTCTGTTCTTTCGATCGAAACTTGTTCCTGTGCTGTGCAGTGCTTTATATCACTTTTCAGTTTTCCTGTTATAATAATTGAACAGGAGACACGTATGTGAATTAGTTTACAAAGTTGTGCTTTGCAGTTCTGTTCTTTCTATGGAAACTTGTTTCTGTGCCATACAGTGCGAGATAAAACTTTTCGGTTTTCCTGTATTCCTAATTGTGCGAGCGACACAAATGTGATTTATTGTACAAAGTAGTGCTTTGGATTTCTGTTCTTCGGTTGGAAACTTGTTTCTGTGCTGTATAGTGTGATATATCAGTTTTCAGTTTTCCTGTTGTAATAATTGAATGGGCGATACGTATGTGATTTAGTTTACAAAGTTGTGCTTTGCTTTTCTGTTCTTTCGAAGGAAACTTGTTTCTGTGCCGTACAGTGCAAGATAACACTTTTCGGTTTTCCTGTATTCTTAATTGAGCGAGTGACACACAAGTGATTCAGTTTACAAAGTAGTGCTTTTCATTTACGTTCTTTCGTTGGAAACTTGTTCCTGTTAGGAATAAGTTAGGGTTAGGGTCAGGGTTAGGGTTAGGGTTAGGGTTAGGTTAGGGCTCGGTAAGGTATAGGGTTAGGGTTAGGGTTAGGGTTAGGTTTAGGTTAGGGCTGGGTAAGGGATAGGGTTAGGGTTAGGGTTAGGGTTAGGGTTAAGGTTAGGGTTAGGGTTAGGGACTTAGGGTTAGGGTTAGGGTTAGGGTTATATCACTTTTCAGGTTTCCTGTTATAATAATTGAACAGGCGACACATATGTGAATTTGTTTACAAAGTTGTGCTTTGCCTTTCTGTTCTTTCAATGGAAACTTGTTTCTGTGCCGTACAGTGCGAGATAACACTTTTCAGTTTTCCTGTATTATTAATTGAGTGAGCGACACACAGGTGATTCCGTTTAAGAGTAGTGCTTTGCTTTTCTGTTCTTTCGTTGGAAACTTGTTCTTGTGCTGTACAGTGAGATATATCACTTTTCAGTTTTCCTGTATTCCTAATGGAGCGAGTGACACACATGTGATTTAGTTTACAAATTAGTGATTTTCTTTTTTGTTCTTTCATTTGAAACTTGTTCCTGTGCTGTACAATATGATATATCACTTTTCAGTTTTCCTGTTATAATAATTGAACAGGCGATACGTATGTGAATTCGTTTACAAAGTTGTGCTTTGAGTTTCTGTTCTTTCGATGGAAACTTGTTCCTGTGCTGTGCAGTGCGTTATATCACTTTTCAGTTTTCCTGTTATAATAATTGAACAGGCGACACATATGTGAATTAGTTTACAAAGTTGTGCTTTGCGTTTCTGTTCTTTCAATGGAAACTTGTTTCTCTGCTGTACAGTGCGAGATAACACTTTTCAGTTTTCCTGTATTCCTAATTGAGCGAGCCACACACAGGTGATTCCGTTTAAAAGTAGTGCTTTGCTTTTCTGTTCTTTCGTTGGAAACTTGTTCTTGTGCTGTACAGTGAGATATATCACTTTTCAGTTTTCCTGTATTCCTAATGGAGCGAATGACACACATGTGATTTAGTTTACAAATTAGTGATTTTCTTTTTTGTTCTTTCATTTGAAACTTGTTCCTGTGCTGTACAATATGATATATCACTTTTCAGTTTTCCTGTTATAATAATTGAACAGGCGACACGTATGTGAATTCGTTTACAAAGTTGTGCTTTGAGTTTCTGTTCTTTCGATGGAAACTTTTTCCTGTGCTGTGCAGTGCGTTATATCACCTTTCAGTTTTCCTGTTATAATAATTGAACAGGCGACATATATGTGAATTAGTTTACAAAGTTGTGCTTTGCGTTTCTGTTCTTTCGATCGAAACTTGTTCCTGTGCTGTGCAGTGCGTTATATCACTTTTCAGTTTTCCTGTTATAATAATTGAACAGGGGACACGTATGTGAATTAGTTTACAAAGTTGTGCTTTGCAGTTCTGTTCTTTCTATGGAAACTTGTTTCTGTGCCATACAGTGTGAGATAAAACTTTTCGGTTTTCCTGTATTCCTAATTGTGCGAGAGACACAAATGTGATTTAGTGTACAAAGTAGTGCTTTGGATTTCTGTTCTTCGGTTGGAAACTTGTTTCTGTACTGTACAGTGTGATATATCAGTTTTCAGTTTTCCTGTTGTAATAATTGAATGGGCGATACGTATGTGATTTAGTTTACAAAGTTGTGCTTTGCGTTTCTGTTCTTTCCATGGAAACTTGTTCCTGTGCTGTGCAGTGCGTTATATCACTTTTCAGTTTTTCTGTTATAATAATTGAACAGGGGACACGTATGTGAATTAGTTTACAAAGTTGTGCTTTGCTTTTCTGTTCTTTCTTTGGAAACTTGTTTCTGTGCCATACAGTGCGCTTTAAAACTTTTCGGTTTTCCTGTATTCCTAATTGTGCGAGCGACACAAATGTGATTTAGTGTACAAAGTAGTGCTTTGGATTTCTGTTCTTCGGTTGGAAACTTGTTTCTGTACTGTACAGTGTGATATATCAGTTTTCAGTTTTCCTGTTGTAATAATTGAATGGGCGATACGTATGTGATTTAGTTTACAAAGTTTTGCTTTGCTTTTCTGTACTTTCGATGGAAACTTGTTTCTGTGCCGTACAGTGCAAGATAACACTTTTCGGTTTTCCTGTATTCTTAATTGAGCGAGTGACACACATGTGATTCAGTTTACAAAGTAGTGCTTTTCATTTACGTTCTTTCGTTGGAAACTTGTTCCTTTTAGGAATAAGTTAGGGTTAGGGTCAGGGATAGGGTTAGGGTTAAGGTTAGGTTAGGGCTCGGTAAGGGATAGGGTTAGGGTTAGGGTTAGGGTTAGGGTTAGGGTTAGGTTAGGGCTGGGTAAGGGATAGTGTTAGGGTTAGGGTTAGGGTTAGGGTTAGGGGTTAGGGTTTGGGTTAGGGTAAGGGTTAGGGACTTAGGGTTAGGTTTAGGGTTATGGTTATATCACTTTTCAGGTTTCCTGTCATAATAATTGAACAGGCGACACATATGTGAATTAGTTTACAAAGTTGTGCTTTGCGTTTCTATTCTTTCAATGGAAACTTGTTTCTGTGCCGTACAGTGCGAGATAACACTTTTCAGTTTTCCTGTATTCTTAATTGAGCGAGTGACCACATGTGATTCAGTTTACAAAGTAGTGCTTTTCATTTACGTTCTTTCGTTGGAAACTTGTTCCTGTTAGGAATAAGTTAGGGTTAGGGTTAGGGTTAGGGTTAGGGTTAGGGTTAGGTTAGGGCTCGGTAAGGGATAGGGTTAGGGTTAGGGTTAGGGTTAGGGTTAGGGGTTAGGGTTAGGGTTAGGGTTAGGGTTATATCACTTTTCAGGTTTCCTGTTATAATAATTGAACAGGCGACACATATGTGAATTAGTTTACAAAGTTGTGCTTTGCGTTTCAATGGAAACTTGTTTCTGTGCCGTACAGTGCGAGATAACACTTTTCAGTTTTCCTGTATTCCTAATTGAGCGAGCGACACACAGGTGACTCACAAACTTGTTCCTGTGTTGTACAATATGATATATCACTTTTCAGTTTTCCGTTTAAAAGTAGTGCTTTGCTTTTCTGTTCTTTCGTTGGAAACTTGTTCTTGTGCTGTACAGTGAGATATATCACTTTTCAGTTTTTCTGTATTCCTAATGGAGCGAGTTTCACACATGTGATTTAGTTTACAAATTAGTGATTTTCTTTTTTGTTCTTTCATTTTAAACTTGTTCTTGTGCTGTACAATATGATATATCACTTTTCAGTTTTCCTGTTATAATAAGTGAACAGGCGACACATATGTGAATTCGTTTACAAAGTTGTGCTTTGAGTTTCTGTTCTTTCGATGGAAACTTGTTCCTGTGCTGTGCAGTGCGTTATATAACTTTTCAGTTTTCCTGTTATAATAATTGAACAGGCGACATATATGTGAATTAGTTTACAATGTTGTGCTTTGCGTTTCTGTTCTTTCGATCGAAACTTGTTCCTGTGCTGTGCAGTGCGTTATATCACTTTTCAGTTTTCCTGTATTCTTAATTGAGCGAGTGACACACATGTGATTCAGTTTACAAAGTAGTGCTTTTCATTTACGTTCTTTCGTTGGAAACTTGTTCCTGTTAGGAATAAGTTAGGGTTAGGGTCAGGGTTAGGGTTAGGGTTAGGGTTAGGTTAGGGCTCGGTAAAGGATAGGGTTAGGGTTAGGGTTAGGTTAGGGCTGGGTAAGGGTTAGGGTTAGGTTTAGGGTTAGGGTTAGGGTTAGGGTTAGGGGTTAGGGTTAGGGTTAGGGTTAGGGACTTAGGGTTAGGGTTAGGGTTAGGGTTATATCACTTTTCAGGTTTCCTGTTATAATAATTGAACAGGCGACACATATGTGAATTAGTTTACAAAGTTGTGCTTTGCGTTTCTATTCTATCAATGGAAACTTGTTTCTGTGCCGTACAGTGCGAGATAACACTTTTCAGTTTTCCTGTATTCCTAATTGAGCGAGCGACACACAGGTGATTCCGTTTAAAAGTAGTGCTTTGCTTTTCTGTTCTTTCGTTGGAAACTTGTTCTTGTGCTGTACAGTGAGATATATCACTTTTCAGTTTTTCTGTATTCCTAATGGAGCGAGTGACACACATGTGATTTAGTTTACAAATTAGTGATTTTCTTTTTTGTTCTTTCATTTGAAACTTGTTCCTGTGCTGTACAATATGATATATCACTTTTCAGTTTTCCTGTTGTAATAATTGAACAGGCGAAACGTATGTGAATTCGTTTACAAAGTTGTGCTTTGAGTTTCTGTTCTTTCGATGGAAACTTGTTCCTGTGCTCTACAGTGCGTTATATAACTTTTCAGTTTTCCTGTTATAATAATTGAACAGGCGACATATATGTGAATTAGTTTACAAAGTTGTGCTTTGCGTTTCTGTTCTTTCGATGGAAACTTGTTCCTGTGCTGTGCAGTGCGTTATATCACTTTTCAGTTTTCCTGTTATAATAATTGAACAGGGGACACGTATGTGAATTAGTTTACAAAGTTGTGCTTTGCATTTCTGTTCTTTCTTTGGAAACTTGTTTCTGTGCCATACAGTGCGAGATAAAACTTTTCGGTTTTCCTGTATTCCTAATTGTGCGAGCGACACAAATGTGATTTAGTGTACAAAGTAGTGCTTTGGATTTCTGTTCTTCGGTTGGAAACTTGTTTCTGTGCTGTACAGTGTGATATATCAGTTTTCAGTTTTCCTGTTGTAATAATTGAATGGGCGACACGTATGTGATTTAGTTTACAAAGTTGTGCTTTGCTTTTCTGTTCTTTCGATGAAAACTTGTTTCTGTGCCGTACAGTGCAAGATAACACTTTTCGGTTTTCCTGTATTCTTAATTGAGCGAGTGACACACACGTGATTCAGTTTTCAAAGTAGTGCTTTTCATTTACGTTCTTTCGTTGGAAACTTGTTCCTGTTAGGAATAAGTTAGGGTTAGGGTCAGGGTTAGGGTTAGGGTTAGGGTTAGGTTAGGGCTCGGTAAGGGATAGGGTTAGGGTTAGGGTTAGGGTTAGGGTTAGGGGTAAGGGTTAGGGTTAGGGTTAGGGACTTAGGGTTAGGGTTATGGTTAGGGTTATATCACTTTTCAGGTTTCCTGTTATAATAATTGAACAGGCGACACATATGTGAAGTAGTTTACAAAGTTGTGCTTTGCGTTTCAATGGAAATTTGTTTCTGTGCCGTACAGTGCGAGATAACACTTTTCAGTTTTCCTGTATTCCTAATTTAGCGAGCGACACACAGGTGACACACAAACTTGTTCCTGTGTTGTACAATATGATATATCACTTTTCAGTTTTCCGTTTAAAAGTAGTGCTTTGCTTTTCTGTTCTTTCGTTGGAAACTTGTTCTTGTGCTGTACAGTGAGATATATCACTTTTCAGTTTTTCTGTATTCCTAATGGAGCGAGTTTCACACATGTGATTTAGTTTACAAATTAGTGATTTTCTTTTTTGTTCTTTCATTTGAAACTTGTTCTTGTGCTGTACAATATGATATATCACTTTTCAGTTTTCCTGTTATAATAATAGAACAGGCGACACATATGTGAATTCGTTTACATAGTTGTGCTTTGCGTTTCTGTTCTTTCGATGGAAACTTGTTCCTGTGCTGTGCAGTGCGTTATATAACTTTTCAGTTTTCCTGTTATAATAATTGAACAGGCGACATATATGTGAATTAGTTTACAAAGTTGTGCTTTGCGTTTCTGTTCTTTCGATCGAAACTTGTTCCTGTGCTTTGCAGTGCGTTATATCACTTTTCAGTTTTCCTGTTATAATAATTGAACAGGGGACACGTATGTGAATTAGTTTACAAAGTTGTGCTTTGCAGTTCTGTTCTTTCTATGGAAACTTGTTTCTGTGCCATACAGTGTGAGATAAAACTTTTCGGATTTCCTGTATTCCTAATTGTGCGAGCGACACAAATGTGATTTAGTGTACAAAGTAGTGCTTTGGATTTCTGTTCTTCGGTTGGAAACTTGTTTCTGTGCTGTACAGTTTGATATATCAGTTTTCAGTTTTCCTGTTGTAATAATTGAATGGGCGATACATATGTGATTTAGTTTACAAAGTTGTGCTTTGCTTTTCTGTTCTTTCGATGGAAACTTGTTTCTGTGCCGTACAGTGCAAGATAACACTTTTCGGTTTTCCTGTATTCTTAATTGAGCGAGTGACCACATGTGATTCAGTTTACAAAGTAGTGCTTTTCATTTACGTTCTTTCGTTGGAAACTTGTTCCTGTTAGGAATAAGTTAGGGTTAGGGTTAGGGTTAGGGTTAGGGTTAGGGTTAGGGTTAGGTTAGGGCTCAGTAAGGGATAGGGTTAGGGTTAGGGTTAGGGTTAGGGTTAGGGATTAGGGTTAGGGTTAGGGTTAGGGTTATATCACTTTTCAGGTTTCCTGTTATAATAATTGAACAGGCGACACATATGTGAATTAGTTTACAAAGTTGTGCTTTGCGTTTCAATGGAAACTTGTTTCTGTGCCGTACAGTGCGAGATAACACTTTTCAGTTTTCCTGTATTCCTAATTTAGCGAGCGACACACAGGTGACACACAAACTTGTTCCTGTGTTGTACAATATGATATATCACTTTTCAGTTTTCCGTTTAAAAGTAGTGCTTTGCTTTTCTGTTCTTTCGTTGGAAACTTGTTCTTGTGCTGTACAGTGAGATATATACTTTTCAGTTTTTCTGTATTCCTAAAGGAGCGAGTTTCACACATGTGATTTAGTTTACAAATTAGTGATTTTCTTTTTTGTTCTTTCATTTGAAACTTGTTCTTGTGCTGTACAATATGATATATCACTTTTCAGTTTTCCTGTTATAATAATTGAACAGGCGACACGTATGTGAATTCGTTTACAAAGTTGTGCTTTGCGTTTCTGTTCTTTCGATGGAAACTTGTTCCTGTGCTGTGCAGTGCGTTATATAACTTTTCAGTTTTCCTGTTATAATAATTGAACAGGCGACACATATGTGAATTAGTTTACAAAGTTGTGCTTTGCGTTTCTGTTCTTTCGATCGAAACTTGTTCCTGTGCTGTGCAGTGCGTTATATCACTTTTCAGTTTTCCTGTTATAATAATTGAACAGGGGACACGTATGTGAATTAGTTTACAAAGTTGTGCTTTGCAGTTCTGTTCTTTCTATGGAAACTTGTTTCTGTGCCATACAGTGTGAGATAAAACTTTTCGGTTTTCCTGTATTCCTAATTGTGCGAGCGACACAAATGTGATTTAGTGTACAAAGTAGTGCTTTGGATTTCTGTTCTTCGGTTGGAAACTTGTTTCTGTGCTGTACAGTGTGATATATCAGTTTTCAGTTTTCCTGTTGTAATAATTGAATGGGTGATACATATGTGATTTAGTTTACAAAGTTGTGCTTTGCTTTTCTGTTCTTTCGATGGAAACTTGTTTCTGTGCCGTACAGTGCAAGACAACAGTTTTCGGTTTTCGAGTATTCTTAATTGAGCGAGTGATACACATGTGATTCAGTTTACAAAGTAGTGCTTTCCATTTACGTTCTTTCGTTGGAAACTTGTTCCTGTTAGGAATAAGTTAGGGTTAGGGTCAGGGTTAGGGTTAGGGTTAGGTTAAGGCTCGGTAAGGGATATGGTTAGGGTTAGGGTTAGGGTTAGGTTAGGGCTGGGAAAGGGATAGGGTTAGGGTTAGGGTTAGGGTTAGGGTTAGGGTTAGGGGTTAGGGTTAGGGTTAGGGTTAGGGTTAGGGACTTAGGGTTAGGGTTAGGGTTAGGGTTATATCACTTTTCAGGTTTCCTGTTATAATAATTGAACAGGCGACACATATGTGAATTAGTTTACAAAGTTGTGCTTTGCGTTTCTGTTCTTTCAATGGAAACTTGTTTCTGTGCTGTACAGTGCGAGATAACACTTTTCAGTTTTCCTGTATTCCTAATTGAGCGAGCGACACACAGGTGATTCCGTTTAAGAGTAGTGCTTTGCTTTTCTGTTCTTTCGTTGGAAACTTGTTCTTGTGCTGTACAGTGAGATATATCACTTTTCAGTTTTCCTGTATTCCTAATGGAGCGAGTGACACACATGTGATTTAGTTTACAAATTAGTGATTTTCTTTTTTCATTTGAAACTTGTTCCTTTGCTGTACAATATGATATATCACTTTTCAGTTTTCCTGTTATAATAATTGAACAGGCGACACATATGTGAATTCGTTTACAAAGTTGTGCTTTGAGTTTCTGTTCTTTCGATGGAAACTTGTTCCTGGGCTGTGCAGTGCGTTATATCACTTTTCAGTTTTCCTGTTATAATAATTGAACAGGTGACACATATGTGAATTAGTTTACAAAGTTGTGCTTTGCGTTTCTGTTCTTTCGATGGAAACTTGTTCCTGTGCTGTGCAGTGCGTTATATCACTTTTCAGTTTTCCTGTTATAATAATTGAACAGGGGACACGTATGTGAATTAGTTTAAAAAGTTGTGCTTTGCATTTCTGTTCTTTCTTTGGAAACTTGTTTCTGTGCCATACAGTGCAAGATAACACTTTTCGGTTTTCCTGTATTCTTAATTGAGCGAGTGACACACATGTGATTCAGTTTACAAAGTAGTGCTTTTCATTTACGTTCTTTCGTTGGAAACATGTTCCTGTTAGGAATAAGTTAGGGTTACGGTCAGGGTTAGGGTTAGGGTTAGGTTAGGGCTCGGTAAGGGATAGGGTTAGGGTTAGGGTTAGGTTAGGGCTGGGTAAGGGATAGGGTTAGGGTTAGGGTTAGGGTTAGGGACTTAGGGTTAGGGTTAGGGTTAGGGTTATATCACTTTTCAGGTTTCCTGTTATAATAATTGAACAGGCAACACATATGTGAATTAGTTTACAAAGTTGTGCTTTGCGTTTCTGTTCTTTCAATGGAAACTTGTTTCTGTGCTGTACAGTGCGAGATAACACTTTTCACTTTTCCTGTATTCCTAATTGAGCGAGCGACATACAGGTGATTCCGTTTAAAAGTAGTGCTTTGCTTTTCTGTCCTTTCGTTGGAAACTTGTTCTTGTGCTGTACAGTGAGATATATCACTTTTCAGTTTTCCTGTATTCCTAATGGAGCGAGTGACACACATGTGATTTAGTTTACAAATTAGTGATTTACTTTTTTGTTCTTTCATTTGAAACTTGTTCTTGTGCTGTACAATATGATATATCACTTTTCAGTTTTCCTGTTATAATAATTGAACAGGCGACACATATGTGAATTCGTTTACAAAGTTGTGCTTTGAGTTTCTGTTCTTTCGATGGAAACTTGTTCCTGTGCTGTGCAGTGCGTTATATCACTTTTCAGTTTTCCTGTTATAATAATTGAACAGGCGACACATATGTGAATTAGTTTACAAATTTGTGCTTTGCGTTTCTGTTCTTTCAATGGAAACTTGTTCCTGTGCTGTGCAGTGCGTTATATCACTTTTCAGTTTTCCTGTTATAATAATTGAACAGGGGACACGTATGTGAATTAGTTTACAAAGTTGTGCTTTGCTTTTCTGTTCTTTCGATGAAAACTTGTTTCTGTGCCGTACAGTGCAAGATAACACTTTTCGGTTTTCCTGTATTCTTAATTGAGCGAGTGACACACACGTGATTCAGTTTTCAAAGTAGTGCTTTTCATTTACGTTCTTTCGTTGGAAACTTGTTCCTGTTAGGAATAAGTTAGGGTTAGGGTCAGGGTTAGGGTTAGGGTTAGGGTTAGGTTAGGGCTCGGTAAGGGATAGGGTTAGGGTTAGGGTTAGGGTTAGGGTTAGGGTTAGGGTTAGGGGTAAGGGTTAGGGTTAGGGTTAGGGACTTAGGGTTAGGGTTATGGTTAGGGTTATATCACTTTTCAGGTTTCCTGTTATAATAATTGAACAGGCGACACATATGTGAAGTAGTTTACAAAGTTGTGCTTTGCGTTTCAATGGAAATTTGTTTCTGTGCCGTACAGTGCGAGATAACACTTTTCAGTTTTCCTGTATTCCTAATTTAGCGAGCGACACACAGGTGACACACAAACTTGTTCCTGTGTTGTACAATATGATATATCACTTTTCAGTTTTCCGTTTAAAAGTAGTGCTTTGCTTTTCTGTTCTTTCGTTGGAAACTTGTTCTTGTGCTGTACAGTGAGATATATCACTTTTCAGTTTTTCTGTATTCCTAATGGAGCGAGTTTCACACATGTGATTTAGTTTACAAATTAGTGATTTTCTTTTTTGTTCTTTCATTTGAAACTTGTTCTTGTGCTGTACAATATGATATATCACTTTTCAGTTTTCCTGTTATAATAATAGAACAGGCGACACATATGTGAATTCGTTTACAAAGTTGTGCTTTGCGTTTCTGTTCTTTCGATGGAAACTTGTTCCTGTGCTGTGCAGTGCGTTATATAACTTTTCAGTTTTCCTGTTATAATAATTGAACAGGCGACATATATGTGAATTAGTTTACAAAGTTGTGCTTTGCGTTTCTGTTCTTTCGATCGAAACTTGTTCCTGTGCTTTGCAGTGCGTTATATCACTTTTCAGTTTTCCTGTTATAATAATTGAACAGGGGACACGTATGTGAATTAGTTTACAAAGTTGTGCTTTGCAGTTCTGTTCTTTCTATGGAAACTTGTTTCTGTGCCATACAGTGTGAGATAAAACTTTTCGGATTTCCTGTATTCCTAATTGTGCGAGCGACACAAATGTGATTTAGTGTACAAAGTAGTGCTTTGGATTTCTGTTCTTCGGTTGGAAACTTGTTTCTGTGCTGTACAGTTTGATATATCAGTTTTCAGTTTTCCTGTTGTAATAATTGAATGGGCGATACATATGTGATTTAGTTTACAAAGTTGTGCTTTGCTTTTCTGTTCTTTCGATGGAAACTTGTTTCTGTGCCGTACAGTGCAAGATAACACTTTTCGGTTTTCCTGTATTCTTAATTGAGCGAGTGACCACATGTGATTCAGTTTACAAAGTAGTGCTTTTCATTTACGTTCTTTCGTTGGAAACTTGTTCCTGTTAGGAATAAGTTAGGGTTAGGGTTAGGGTTAGGGTTAGGGTTAGGGTTAGGGTTAGGTTAGGGCTCAGTAAGGGATAGGGTTAGGGTTAGGGTTAGGGTTAGGGTTAGGGATTAGGGTTAGGGTTAGGGTTAGGGTTATATCACTTTTCAGGTTTCCTGTTATAATAATTGAACAGGCGACACATATGTGAATTAGTTTACAAAGTTGTGCTTTGCGTTTCAATGGAAACTTGTTTCTGTGCCGTACAGTGCGAGATAACACTTTTCAGTTTTCCTGTATTCCTAATTTAGCGAGCGACACACAGGTGACACACAAACTTGTTCCTGTGTTGTACAATATGATATATCACTTTTCAGTTTTCCGTTTAAAAGTAGTGCTTTGCTTTTCTGTTCTTTCGTTGGAAACTTGTTCTTGTGCTGTACAGTGAGATATATACTTTTCAGTTTTTCTGTATTCCTAAAGGAGCGAGTTTCACACATGTGATTTAGTTTACAAATTAGTGATTTTCTTTTTTGTTCTTTCATTTGAAACTTGTTCTTGTGCTGTACAATATGATATATCACTTTTCAGTTTTCCTGTTATAATAATTGAACAGGCGACACGTATGTGAATTCGTTTACAAAGTTGTGCTTTGCGTTTCTGTTCTTTCGATGGAAACTTGTTCCTGTGCTGTGCAGTGCGTTATATAACTTTTCAGTTTTCCTGTTATAATAATTGAACAGGCGACACATATGTGAATTAGTTTACAAAGTTGTGCTTTGCGTTTCTGTTCTTTCGATCGAAACTTGTTCCTGTGCTGTGCAGTGCGTTATATCACTTTTCAGTTTTCCTGTTATAATAATTGAACAGGGGACACGTATGTGAATTAGTTTACAAAGTTGTGCTTTGCAGTTCTGTTCTTTCTATGGAAACTTGTTTCTGTGCCATACAGTGTGAGATAAAACTTTTCGGTTTTCCTGTATTCCTAATTGTGCGAGCGACACAAATGTGATTTAGTGTACAAAGTAGTGCTTTGGATTTCTGTTCTTCGGTTGGAAACTTGTTTCTGTGCTGTACAGTGTGATATATCAGTTTTCAGTTTTCCTGTTGTAATAATTGAATGGGTGATACATATGTGATTTAGTTTACAAAGTTGTGCTTTGCTTTTCTGTTCTTTCGATGGAAACTTGTTTCTGTGCCGTACAGTGCAAGACAACAGTTTTCGGTTTTCGAGTATTCTTAATTGAGCGAGTGATACACATGTGATTCAGTTTACAAAGTAGTGCTTTCCATTTACGTTCTTTCGTTGGAAACTTGTTCCTGTTAGGAATAAGTTAGGGTTAGGGTCAGGGTTAGGGTTAGGGTTAGGTTAAGGCTCGGTAAGGGATATGGTTAGGGTTAGGGTTAGGGTTAGGTTAGGGCTGGGAAAGGGATAGGGTTAGGGTTAGGGTTAGGGTTAGGGTTAGGGTTAGGGGTTAGGGTTAGGATTAGGGTTAGGGTTAGGGACTTAGGGTTAGGGTTAGGGTTAGGGTTATATCACTTTTCAGGTTTCCTGTTATAATAATTGAACAGGCGACACATATGTGAATTAGTTTACAAAGTTGTGCTTTGCGTTTCTGTTCTTTCAATGGAAACTTGTTTCTGTGCTGTACAGTGCGAGATAACACTTTTCAGTTTTCCTGTATTCCTAATTGAGCGAGCGACACACAGGTGATTCCGTTTAAGAGTAGTGCTTTGCTTTTCTGTTCTTTCGTTGGAAACTTGTTCTTGTGCTGTACAGTGAGATATATCACTTTTCAGTTTTCCTGTATTCCTAATGGAGCGAGTGACACACATGTGATTTAGTTTACAAATTAGTGATTTTCTTTTTTCATTTGAAACTTGTTCCTTTGCTGTACAATATGATATATCACTTTTCAGTTTTCCTGTTATAATAATTGAACAGGCGACACATATGTGAATTCGTTTACAAAGTTGTGCTTTGAGTTTCTGTTCTTTCGATGGAAACTTGTTCCTGGGCTGTGCAGTGCGTTATATCACTTTTCAGTTTTCCTGTTATAATAATTGAACAGGTGACACATATGTGAATTAGTTTACAAAGTTGTGCTTTGCGTTTCTGTTCTTTCGATGGAAACTTGTTCCTGTGCTGTGCAGTGCGTTATATCACTTTTCAGTTTTCCTGTTATAATAATTGAACAGGGGACACGTATGTGAATTAGTTTAAAAAGTTGTGCTTTGCATTTCTGTTCTTTCTTTGGAAACTTGTTTCTGTGCCATACAGTGCAAGATAACACTTTTCGGTTTTCCTGTATTCTTAATTGAGCGAGTGACACACATGTGATTCAGTTTACAAAGTAGTGCTTTTCATTTACGTTCTTTCGTTGGAAACATGTTCCTGTTAGGAATAAGTTAGGGTTACGGTCAGGGTTAGGGTTAGGGTTAGGTTAGGGCTCGGTAAGGGATAGGGTTAGGGTTAGGGTTAGGTTAGGGCTGGGTAAGGGATAGGGTTAGGGTTAGGGTTAGGGTTAGGGACTTAGGGTTAGGGTTAGGGTTAGGGTTATATCACTTTTCAGGTTTCCTGTTATAATAATTGAACAGGCAACACATATGTGAATTAGTTTACAAAGTTGTGCTTTGCGTTTCTGTTCTTTCAATGGAAACTTGTTTCTGTGCTGTACAGTGCGAGATAACACTTTTCACTTTTCCTGTATTCCTAATTGAGCGAGCGACATACAGGTGATTCCGTTTAAAAGTAGTGCTTTGCTTTTCTGTCCTTTCGTTGGAAACTTGTTCTTGTGCTGTACAGTGAGATATATCACTTTTCAGTTTTCCTGTATTCCTAATGGAGCGAGTGACACACATGTGATTTAGTTTACAAATTAGTGATTTACTTTTTTGTTCTTTCATTTGAAACTTGTTCTTGTGCTGTACAATATGATATATCACTTTTCAGTTTTCCTGTTATAATAATTGAACAGGCGACACATATGTGAATTCGTTTACAAAGTTGTGCTTTGAGTTTCTGTTCTTTCGATGGAAACTTGTTCCTGTGCTGTGCAGTGCGTTATATCACTTTTCAGTTTTCCTGTTATAATAATTGAACAGGCGACACATATGTGAATTAGTTTACAAATTTGTGCTTTGCGTTTCTGTTCTTTCAATGGAAACTTGTTCCTGTGCTGTGCAGTGCGTTATATCACTTTTCAGTTTTCCTGTTATAATAATTGAACAGGGGACACGTATGTGAATTAGTTTACAAAGTTGTGCTTTGCATTTCTGTTCTTTCTTTGGAAACTTGTTTCTGTGCCATACAGTGCGCTTTAAAACTTTTCGGTTTTCCTGTATTCCTAATTGTGCGAGAGACACAAATGTGATTTAGTGTACAAAGTAGTGCTTTGGATTTCTGTTCTTCGGTTGGAAACTTGTTTCTGTGCTGTACAGTGTGATATATCAGTTTTCAGTTTTCCTGTTGTAATAATTGAATGGGCGATACGTATGTGATTTAGTTTACAAAGTTGTGCTTTGCTTTTCTGTTCTTTCGATGGAAACTTGTTTCTGTGCCGTACAGTGCAAGATAACACTTTTCGATTTTCCTGTATTCTTAATTGAGCGAATGACACACATGTGATTCAGTTTACAAAGTAGTGCTTTTCATTTACGTTCTTTCGTTGGAAACTTATTCCTGTTAGGAATAAGTTAGGGTTAGGGTCAGGGTTAGGGTTAGGGTTAGGGTTAGGTTAGGGCTCGGTAAGGGATAGGGTTAGGGTTAGGGTTAGGGTTAGGGTTAGGTTAGGACTGGGTAAGGGATAGGGTTAGGGTAAGGGATAGGGTTAGGGTTAGGGTTAGGGTTAGGGTTAGGATTGGGGGTTAGGGTTAGGGTTAGGGTTAGGGACTTATGGTTAGGGTTAGGGTTAGGGTTATATCACTTTTCAGGTTTCCTGTTATAATAATTGAACAGGCAACACATATGTGAATTAGTTTACAAAGTTGTGCTTTGCGTTTCTGTTCTTTCAATGGAAACTTGTTTCTGTGCCGTACAGTGCGAGATAACACTTTTCAGTTTTCCTGTATTCCTAATTGAGCGAGCGACACACAGGTGATTCCGTTTAAGAGTAGTGCTTTGCTTTTCTGTTCTTTCGTTGGAAACTTGTTCTTGTGCTGTACAGTGAGATATATCACTTTTCAGTTTTCCTGTATTCCTAACGGAGCACGTGACACACATGTGATTTAGTTTACAAATTAGTGATTTTCTTTTTTCATTTGAAACTTGTTCCTTTGCTGTACAATATGATATATCACTTTTCAGTTTTCCTGTTATAATAATTGAACAGGCGACACGTATGTGAATTCGTTTACAAAGTTGTGCTTTGAGTTTCTGTTCTTTCGATGGAAACTTGTTCCTGTGCTGTGCAGTGCGTTATATCACTTTTCAGTTTTCCTGTTTTAATAATTGAACAGGCGACACATATGTGAATTAGTTTACAAAGTTGTGCTTTGCGTTTCTGTTCTTTCAATGGAAACTTGTTCCTGTGCTGTGCAGTGCGTTATATCACTTTTCAGTTTTCCTGTTATAATAATTGAACAGGGGACACGTATGTGAATTAGTTTACAAAGTTGTGCTTTGCATTTCTGTTCTTTCTTTGGAAACTTGTTTCTGTGCCATACAGTGCGCTTTAAAACTTTTCGGTTTTCCTGTATTCCTAATTGTGCGAGCGACACAAATGTCATTTAGTGTACAAAGTAGTGCTTTGGATTTCTGTTCTTCGGTTGGAAACTTGTTTCTTTGCTGTACAGTGTGATATAACAGTTTTCAGTTTTCCTGTTGTAATAATTGAATGGGCGAAACGTATGTGATTTAGTTTACAAAGTTGTGCTTTGCTTTTCTGTTCTTTGGAAGGAAACTTGTTTCTGTGCCGTACAGTGCAAGATAACACTTTTCGGTTTTCCTGTATTCTTAATTGAGCGAGTGACACACATGTGATTCAGTTTACAAAGTAGTGCTTTTCATTTACGTTCTTTCGTTGGAAACCTGTTCCTGTTAGGAATAAGTTAGGGTTAGGGTCAGGGTTAGGGTTAGGGTTACGGTTAGGTTAGGGCTCGGTAAGGGATAGGGTTAGGGTTAGGGTTAGGTTAGGGCTGGGTAAGGGATAGGGTTAGGGTTAGGGTTAGGGTTGGGGGTTAGGGTTAGGGTTAGGGTTAGGGTTGGGGGTTAGGGTTAGGGTTAGGGACTTATGGTTAGGGTTAGGGACTCATGGTTAGGGTTAGGGTTAGGGTTATATCACTTTTCATGTTTCCTGTTATAATAATTGAACAGGCGACACATATGTGAATTAGTTTACAAAGTTGTGCTCTGCGTTTCTGTTCTTTCAATGGAAACTTGTTTCTGTACCATACAATGCAAGATAACACTTTTCAGTTTTCCTGTATTCCTAATTGAGCGAGCGACACACAGGTTATTCAATTTAAAAGTAGTGCTTTGCTTTTCTGTTCTTTCATTTGAAACTTGTTCCTGTGCTGTACAGTGTGATATATCAGTTTTCAGTTTTCCTGTTGTAATAATTGAACGGGCGATACGTATGTGATTTAGTTTACAAAGTTGTGCTTTGCTTTTCTGTTCTTTCGATGGAAACTTGTTCCTGTGCTGTGCAGTGCGTTATATCACTTTTCAGTTCTCCTGTTATAATAATTGAACAGGGGACACGTATGTGAATTAGTTTACAAAGTTGTGCTTTGCATTTCTGTTCTTTCTTTGGAAACTTGTTTCTGTGCCATACAGTGCGAGATAAAACTTTTTGGTTTTCCTGTATTCCTAATTGTGCAAGCGACACAAATGTGATTTAGTGTACAAAGTAGTGCTTTGGATTTCTGTTCTTCGGTTGGAAACTTGTTTCTGTGCTGTACAGTGTTATATATCAGTTTTTAGTTTTCCTGTTGTAATAATTGAATGGGCGATACTTATGTGATTTAGTTTACAAAGTTGTGCTTTGCTTTTCTGTTCTTTCGATGGAAACTTGTTTCTGTGCCGTACAGTGCAAGATAACACTTTTCAGTTTTCCTGTATTCCTAATTGAGCGAGCGACACACAGGTGATTCTGTTTAAAAGTAGTGCTTTGCTTTTCTGTTCTTTCGTTGGAAACTTGTTCTTGTGCTGTACAGTGAGATATATCACTTTTCAGTTTTCCTGTATTCCTAATGGAGCGAGTGACACACATGTGATTTAGTTTACAAATTAGTGATTTTCTTTTTTCATTTGAAACTTGTTCCTTTGCTGTACAATATGATATATCACTTTTCAGTTTTCCTGTTATAATAATTGAACAGGCGACACATATGTGAATTCGTTTACAAAGTTGTGCTTTGAGTTTCTGTTCTTTCGATGGAAACTTGTTCCTGTGCTGTGCAGTGTGTTATATCACTTTTCAGTTTTCCTGTTATAATAATTGAACAGGCGACACATATGTGAATTAGTTTACAAAGTTGTGCTTTGCGTTTCTGTTCTTTCTTTGGAAACTTGTTTCTGTGCCATACAGTGCGCTTTAAAACTTTTCGGTTTTCCTGTATTCCTAATTGTGCGAGCGACACAAATGTGATTTAGTGTACAAAGTAGTGCTTTGGATTTCTGTTCTTCGGTTGGAAACTTGTTTCTGTGCTGTACAGTGTGATATATCAGTTTTCAGTTTTCGTGTTGTAATAATTGAATGGGCGATACGTATGTGATTTAGTTTACAAAGTTGTGCTTTGCTTTTCTGTTCTTTCGATGGAAACTTGTTTCTGTGCCGTACAGTGCAAGATAACACTTTTCGGTTTTCCTGTATTCTTAATTGAGCAAGTGACACACATGTGATTCAGTTTACAAAGTAGTGCTTTTCATTTACGTTCTTTCGTTGGAAACTTGTTCCTGTTAGGAATAAGTTAGGGTTAGGGTCAGGGTTAGGGTTAGGGTTAGGTTAGGGCTCGGTAAGGGATAGGGTTAGCGTTAGGGTTAGGTTAGGGCTCGGTAAGGGATAGGGTTAGGGTTAGGGTCAGGGTTAGGGTTAGGGTTAGGTTAGGGCTGGGTAAGGGATAGGGTTAGGGTTAGGGTTAGGGTTAGGGTTGGGGGTTAGGGTTAGGGTTAGGGTTAGGGACTTATGGTTAGGGTTAGGGTTAGGGTTATATCACTTTTCAGGTTTCCTGTTATAATAATTGAACAGGCAACACATATGTGAATTAGTTTACAAAGTTGTGCTTTGCGTTTCTGTTCTTTCAATGGAAACTTGTTTCTGTGCCGTACAGTGCGAGATAACACTTTTCAGTTTTCCTGTATTATTAATTGAGTGAGCGACACACAGGTGATTCCGTTTAAGAGTAGTGCTTTGCTTTTCTGTTCTTTCGTTGGAAACTTGTTCTTGTGCTGTACAGTGAGATATATCACTTTTCAGTTTTCCTGTATTCCTAATGGAGCGAGTGACACACATGTGATTTAGTTTACAAATTAGTGATTTTCTTTTTTGTTCTTTCATTTGAAACTTGTTCCTGTGCTGTACAATATGATATATCACTTTTCAGTTTTCCTGTTATAATAATTGAACAGGCGATACGTATATGAATTCGTTTACAAAGTTGTGCTTTGAGTTTCTGTTCTTTCGATGGAAACTTGTTCCTGTGCTGTGCAGTGCGTTATATCACTTTTCAGTTTTCCTGTTATAATAATTGAACAGGCGACACATATGTGAATTAGTTTACAAAGTTGTGCTTTGCGTTTCTGTTCTTTTGATGGAAACTTGTTCCTGTGCTGTGCAGTGCGTTATATCACTTTTCAGTTCTCCTGTTATAATAATTGAACAGGTGACACGTATGTGAATTAGTTTACAAAGTTGTGCTTTGCATTTCTGTTCTTTCTTTGGAAACTTGTTTCTGTGCCATACAGTGCGCTTTAAAACTGTTCGGTTTTCCTGTATTCCTAATTGTGCGTGCGACACAAATGTGATTTAGTGTACAAAGTAGTGCTTTGGATTTCTCTTCTTCGGTTGGAAACTTGTTTCAGTGCTGTACAGTGTGATATATCAGTTTTCAGTTTTTCTGTTGTAATAATTGAATGGGCGATACGTATGTGATTTACTTTACAAAGTTGTGCTTTGCTTTTCTGTTCTTTCGATGGAAACTTGTTTCTTTGCCGTACAGTGCAAGATAACACTTTTCGGTTTTCCTGTATTCTTAATTGAGCGAGTGACACACATGTGATTCAGTTTACAAAGTAGTGCTTTTCATTTACGTTCTTTCGTTAGAAACTTGTTCCTGTTAGGAATAAGTTAGGGTTAGGGTTAGGGTTAGGGTTAGGGTTAGGGTTAGGGTTAGGGTTAGGGCTCGGTAAGGGATAGGGTTAGGGTAAGGGGTAGGGTTAGGGTTAGGGTTAGGTTAGGGCTGGGTAAGGGATAGGGTTAGGGTTAGGGTTACGGTTAGGGTTAGGGTTAGGGTTGGGGGTTAGGGTTAGGGTTAGGGTTAGGGACTTATGGTTAGGGTTAGGGTTAGGGTTATATCACTTTTCAGGTTTCCTGTTATAATAATTGAACAGGCAACACATATGTGAATTAGTTTACAAAGTTGTGCTTTGCGTTTCTGTTCTTTCAATGGAAACTTGTTTCTGTGCCGTACAGTGCGAGATAACACTTTTCAGTTTTCCTGTATTCCTAATTGAGCGAGCGACACACAGGTGATTCCGTTTAAGAGTAGTGCTTTGCTTTTCTGTTCTTTCGTTGGAAACTTGTTCTTGTGCTGTACAGTGAGATATATCACTTTTCAGTTTTCCTGTATTCCTAACGGAGCGAGTGACACACATGTGATTTAGTTTACAAATTAGTGATTTTCTTTTTTCATTTGAAACTTGTTCCTTTGCTGTACAATATGATATATCACTTTTCATTTTTCCTGTTATAATAATTGAACAGGCGACACATATGTGAATTCGTTTACAAAGTTGAGCTTTGAGTTTCTGTTCTTTCGATGGAAACTTGTTCCTATGCTGTGCAGTGCGTTATATCACTTTTCAGTTTTCCTGTTATAATAATTGAACAGGCGACACATATGTGAATTAGTTTACAAAGTTGTGCTTTGCGTTTCTGTTCTTTCGATGGAAACTTGTTCCTGTGCTTTGCAGTGCGTTATATCACTTTTCAGTTCTCCTGTTATAATAATTGAACAGGTGACACGTATGTGAATTAGTTTACAAAGTTGTACTTTGCATTTCTGTTCTTTCTTTGGAAACTTGTTTCTGTGCCATACAGTGCGCTTTAAAACTGTTCGGTTTTCCTGTATTCCTAATTGTGCGCGCGACACAAATGTGATTTAGTGTACAAAGTAGTGCTTTGGAATTCTCTTCTTCGGTTGGAAACTTGTTTCTGTGCTGTACAGTGTGATATATCAGTTTTCAGTTTTTCTGTTGTAATAATTGAATGGGCGATACGTATGTGATTTACTTTACAAAGTTGTGCTTTGCTTTTCTGTTCTTTCGATGGAAACTTGTTTCTGTGCCGTACAGTGCAAGATAACACTTTTCGGTTTTCCTGTATTCTTAATTGAGCGAGTGACACACATGTGATTCAGTTTACAAAGTAGTGCTTTTCATTTAAGTTCTTTCGTTGGAAACTTGTTCCTGTTAGGAATAAGTTAGGGTTAGGGTTAGGGTTAGGGTTAGGGTTAGGGCTCGGTAAGGGATACGGTTAGGGTTAGGGGTAGGGTTAGGGTTAGGGTTAGGTTAGGGCTGGGTAAGGGATAGGGTTAGGGTTAGGGTTAGGGTTAGGGTTAGGGTTAGTGTTAGGGTTAGGGTTAGGGTTAGGGTTGGGGGTTAGGGTTAGGGTTAGGGTTAGGGACTTATGGTTAGGGTTAGGGTTAGGGTTATATCACTTTTCAGGTTTCCTGTTATAATAATTGAACAGGCAACACATATGTGAGTTTACAAAGTTGTGCTTTGCATTTCTGTTCTTTCAATGGAAACTTGTTTCTGTGCCGTACAGTGCGAGATAACACTTTTCAGTTTTCCTGTATTATTAATTGAGTGAGCGACACACAGGTGATTCCGTTTAAGAGTAGTGTTTGCTTTTCTGTTCTTTCGTTGGAAACTTGTTCTTGTGCTGTACAGTGAGATATATCACTTTTCAGTTTTCCTGTATTCCTAATGGAGCGAGTGACACACATGTGATTTAGTTTACAAATTAGTGATTTTCTTTTTTGTTCTTTCATTTGAAACTTGTTCCTGTGCTTTACAATATGATATATCACTTTTCAGTTTTCCTGTTATAATAATTGAACAGGCGATACGTATGTGAATTCGTTTACAAAGTTGTGCTTTGAGTTTCTGTTCTTTCGATGGAAACTTGTTCCTGTGCTGTGCACTGCGTTATATCACTTTTCAGTTTTCCTGTTATAATAATTGAACAGGCGACACATATGTGAATTAGTTTACAAAGTTGTGCTTTGCGTTTCTGTTCTTTCGATGGAAACTTGTTCCTGTGCTGTGCAGTGCGTTATATCACTTTTCAGTTCTCCTGTTATAATAATTGAACAGGGGACACGTATGTGAATTAGTTTACAAAGTTGTGCTTTGCAGTTCTGTTCTTTCTTTGGAAACTTGTTTCTGTGCCATACAGTGCGAGATAAAACTGTTCGGTTTTCCTGTATTCCTAATTGTGCGCGCGACACAAATGTGATTTAGTGTACAAAGTAGTGCTTTGGATTTCTCTTCTTCGGTTGGAAACTTATTTCTGTGCTGTACAGTGTGATATATCAGTTTTCAGTTTTTCTGTTGTAATAATTGAATGGGCGATACGTATGTGATTTACTTTACAAAGTTGTGCTTTGCTTTTCTGTTCTTTCGATGGAAACTTGTTTCTGTGCCGTACAGTGCAAGATAACACTTTTCGGTTTTCCTGTATTCTTAATTGAGCGAGTGACACACATGTGATTCAGTTTACAAAGTAGTGCTTTTCATTTAAGTTCTTTCGTTGGAAACTTGTTCCTGTTAGGAATAAGTAAGGGTTAGGGGTAGGGTTAGGGTTAGGGTTAGGTTAGGGCTGGGTAAGGGATAGGGTTAGGGTTAGGGTTAGGGTTAGGGTTAGGGTTAGTGTTAGGGTTAGGGGTTAGGGTTAGGGTTAGGGTTAGGGACTTATGGTTAGGGTTAGGGTTATATCACTTTTCAGGTTTCCTGTTATAATAATTGAACAGGCAACACATATGTGAATTAGTTTACAAAGTTGTGCTTTGCGTTTCTGTTCTTTCAATGGAAACTTGTTTCTGTGCCGTACAGTGCGAGATAACACTTTTCAGTTTTCCTGTACTCCTAATTGAGCGAGCGACCCATAGGTGATTCCGTTTAAGAATAGTGCTTTGCATTTCTGTTCTTTCTTTGGAAACTTGTTTCTGTGCCATACAGTGCGCTTTAAAACTTTTCGGTTTTCCTGTATTCCTAATTGTGCGAGCGACACAAATGTGATTTAGTGTACAAAGTAGTGCTTTGGATTTCTGTTCTTCGGTTGGAAACTTGTTTCTGTGCTGTACAGTGTGATATATCAGTTTTCAGTTTTCCTGTTGTAATAATTGAATGGCCGATACGTATGTGATTTAGTTTTCAAAGTTGTGCTTTGCTTTTCTGTTCTTTCGATGGAAACTTGTTTCTGTGCCGTACAGTGCAAGATAACACTTTTCGGTTTTCCTGTATTCTTAATTGAGCGAGTGACACACATGTGATTCAGTTTACAAAGTAGTGCTTTTCATTTACGTTCTTTCGTTGGAAACTTGTTCCTGTTAGGAATAAGTTAGGGTTAGGGTCAGGGTTAGGGTTAGTGTTAGGGTTAGGTTAGGGCTCGGTAAGGGATAGGGTTAGGGTTAGGGTCAGGGTTAGGGTTAGGGTTAGGTTAGGGCTGGGTAAGGGATAGGGTTAGGGTTAGGGTTAGGGACTTATGGTTAGGGTTAGGGTTAGGGTTATATCACTTTTCAGGTTTCCTGTTATAATAATTGAACAGGCAACACATATGTGAATTAGTTTACAAAGTTGTGCTTTGCGTTTCTGTTCTTTCAATGGAAACTTGTTTCTGTGCCGTACAGTGCGAGATAACACTTTTCAGTTTTCCTGTATTATTAATTGAGTGAGCGACACACAGGTGATTCCGTTTAAGAGTAGTGCTTTGCTTTTCTGTTCTTTCGTTGGAAACTTGTTCTTGTGCTGTACAGTGAGATATATCACTTTTCAGTTTTCCTGTATTCCTAATGGAGCGAGTGACACACATGTGATTTAGTTTACAAATTAGTGATTTTCTTTTTTGTTCTTTCATTTGAAACTTGTTCCTGTGCTGTACAATATGATATATCACTTTTCAGTTTTCCTGTTATAATAATTGAACAGGCGACACGTATGTGAATTCGTTTACAAAGTTGTGCTTTGAGTTTCTGTTCTTTCGATGGAAACTTTTTCCTGTGCTGTGCAGTGCGTTATATCACCTTTCAGTTTACCTGTTATAATAATTGAACAGGCGACATATATGTGAATTCGTTTACAAAGTTGTGCTTTGAGTTTCTGTTCTTTCGATGGAAACTTGTTCCTGTGCTGTGCAGTGCGTTATATCACTTTTCAGTTTTCCTGTTATAATAATTGAACAGGTGACACGTATGTGAATTAGTTTACAAAGTTGTGCTTTGCATTTCTGTTCTTTCTTTGGAAACTTGTTTCTGTGCCATACAGTGCGCTTTAAAACTGTTCGGTTTTCCTGTATTCCTAATTGTGCGCGCGACACAAATGTGATTTAGTGTACAAAGTAGTGCTTTGGATTTCTCTTCTTCGGTTGGAAACTTGTTTCTGTGCTGTACAGTGTGATATATCAGTTTTCAGTTTTTCTGTTGTAATAATTGAATGGGCGATACGTATGTGATTTACTTTACAAAGTTGTGCTTTGCTTTTCTGTTCTTTCAATGGAAACTTGTTTCTGTGCCATACAGTGCAAGATAACACTTTTCGGTTTTCCTATATTCTTAATTGAGCGAGTGACACACATGTGATTCAGTTTACAAAGTAGTGCTTTTCATTTAAGTTCTTTCGTTGGAAACTTGTTCCTGTTAGGAATAAGTTAGGGTTAGGGTTAGGGTTAGGGTTAGGGTTAGGGTTAGGGTTAGGGTTAGGGTTAGGGCTCGGTAAGGGATAGGGTTAGGGTAAGGGGTAGGGTTAGGGTTAGGGTTAGGTTAGGGCTGGGTAAGGGATAGGGTTAGGGTTAGGGTTAGGGTTAGGGTTAGGGTTAGGTTTGGGGGTTAGGGTTAGGGTTAGGGTTAGGGACTTATGGTTAGGGTTAGGGTTAGGGTTATATCACTTTTCAGGTTTCCTGTTATAATAATTGAACAGGCAACACATATGTGAATTAGTTTACAAAGTTGTGCTTTGCGTTTCTGTTCTTTCAATGGAAACTTGTTTCTGTGCCGTACAGTGCGAGATAACACTTTTCAGTTTTCCTGTATTCCTAATTGAGCGAGCGACACACAGGTGATTCCGTTTAAGAGTAGTGCTTTGCTTTTCTGTTCTTTCGTTGGAAACTTGTTCTTGTGCTGTACATTGAGATATATCACTTTTCACTTTTCCTGTATTCCTAACGGAGCGAGTGACACACATGTGATTTAGTTTACAAATTAGTGATTTTCTTTTTTCATTTGAAACTTGTTCCTTTGTTGTACAATATGATATATCACTTTTCAGTTTTCCTGTTATAATAATTGAACAGGCGACACATATGTGAATTCGTTTACAAAGTTGTGCTTTGAGTTTCTGTTCTTTCGATGGAAACTTGTTCCTATGCTGTGCAGTGCGTTATATCACTTTTCAGTTTTCCTGTTATAATAATTAAACAGGCGACACATATGTGAATTAGTTTACAAAGTTGTGCTTTGCGTTTCTGTTCTTTCGATGGAAACTTGTTCCTGTGCTGTGCAGTGCGTTATATCACTTTTCAGTTCTCCTGTTATAATAATTGAACAGGTGACACGTATGTGAATTAGTTTACAAAGTTGTGCTTTGCATTTCTGTTCTTTCTTTGGAAACTTGTTTCTGTGCCATACAGTGCGCTTTAAAACTGTTCGGTTTTCCTGTATTCCTAATTGTGCGCGCGACACAAATGTGATTTAGTGCACAAAGTAGTGCTTTGGATTTCTCTTCTTCGGTTGGAAACTTGTTTCTTTGCTGTACAGTGTGATATATCAGTTTTCAGTTTTTCTGTTGTAATAATTGAATGGGCGATACGTATGTGATTTACTTTACAAAGTTGTGCTTTGCTTTTCTGTTCTTTCGATGGAAACTTGTTTCTGTGCCGTACAGTGCAAGATAACACTTTTCGGTTTTCCTGTATTCTTAATTGAGCGAGTGACACACATGTGATTCAGTTTACAAAGTAGTGCTTTTCATTTAAGTTCTTTCGTTGGAAACTTGTTCCTGTTAGGAATAAGTTAGGGTTAGGGTTAGGGTTAGGGTTAGGGTTAGGGCTCGGTAAAGGATACGGTTAGGGTTAGGGGTAGGGTTAGGGTTAGTGTTAGGTTAGGGCTGGGTAAGGGATAGGGTTAGGGTTAGGGTTAGGGTTAGGGTTAGGGTTAGGGTTAGGGTTAGTGTTAGGGTTAGGGGTTAGGGTTAGGGTTACGGTTAGCGATTTATGGTTAGGGTTAGGGTTAGGGTTATATCACTTTTCAGGTTTCCTGTTATAGTAATTGAACAGGCAACACATATGTGAATTAGTTTACAAAGTTGTGCTTTGAGTTTCTGTTCTTTCGATGGAAACTTGTTCCTGTGCTGTGCAGTGCGTTATATCACTTTTCAGTTTTCCTGTT
The DNA here is from genome assembly GCF_030254825.1 of Meriones unguiculatus. Lineage (NCBI taxonomy): Eukaryota > Metazoa > Chordata > Mammalia > Rodentia > Muridae > Meriones > Meriones unguiculatus. The sequence goes on along the minus strand of NW_026843646.1, from coordinate 11,249,010 downwards.
ATAATAATTGAACAGGCGACACATATGTGAATTAGTTTACAAAGTTGTGCTTTGCGTTTCTGTTCTTTCGATGGAAACTTGTTCCTGTGCTGTGCAGTGCGTTATATCACTTTTCAGTTTTCCTGTTATAATAATTGAACAGGGGACACGTATGTGAATTAGTTTACAAAGTTGTGCTTTGCATTTCTGTTCTTTCTTTGGAAACTTGTTTCTGTGCCATACAGTGCGCTTTAAAACTTTTCGGTTTTCCTGTATTCCTAATTGTGCGAGCGACACAAATGTGATTTAGTGTACAAAGTAGTGCTTTGGATTTCTGTTCTTCGGTTGGAAACTTGTTTCTGTGCTGTACAGTGTGATATATCAGTTTTCAGTTTTCCTGTTGTAATAATTGAATGGGCGATACGTATGTGATTTAGTTTACAAAGTTGTGCTTTGCTTTTCTGTTCTTTCGATGGAAACTTGTTTCTCTGCCATACAGTGCAAGATAACACTTTTCGGTTTTCCTGTATTCTTAATTGAGCGAGTGACACACATGTGATTCAGTTTACAAAGTAGTGCTTTTCATTTACGTTCTTTCGTTGGAAACTTGTTCCTGTTAGGAATAAGTTAGGGTTAGGGTTAGGTTAGGGCTCGGTAAGGGAAAGGGTTAGGGTTAGGGTTAGGGTTAGGTTAGGGCTGTGTAAGGGATAGGGTTAGGGTTAGGGTTAGGGTTAGGGTTAGGGTTAGGGTTGGGGGTTAGGGTTAGGGTTAGGGTTAGGGTTGGGGGTTAGGGTTAGGGTTAGGGACTTATGGTTAGGGTTAGGGTTAGGGTTATATCACTTTTCAGGTTTCCTGTTATAATAATTGAACAGGCAACACATATGTGAGTTTAAAGAAGTTGTGCTTTGCATTTCTGTTCTTTCAATGGAAACTTGTTTCTGTGCCGTACAGTGCGAGATAACACTTTTCAGTTTTCCTGTATTATTAATTGAGTGAGCGACACACAGGTGATTCCGTTTAAGAGTAGTGCTTTGCTTTTCTGTTCTTTCGTTGGAAACTTGTTCTTGTGCTGTACAGTGAGATATATCACTTTTCAGTTTTCCTGTATTCCTAATGGAGCGAGTGACACACATGTGATTTAGTTTACAAATTAGTGATTTTCTTTTTTGTTCTTTCATTTGAAACTTGTTCCTGTGCTGTACAATATGATATATCACTTTTCAGTTTTCCTGTTATAATAATTGAACAGGCGACACGTATGTGAATTCGTTTACAAAGTTGTGCTTTGAGTTTCTGTTCTTTCGATGGAAACTTTTTCCTGTGCTGTGCAGTGCGTTATATCACCTTTCAGTTTACCTGTTATAATAATTGAACAGGCGACATATATGTGAATTCGTTTACAAAGTTGTGCTTTGAGTTTCTGTTCTTTCGATGGAAACTTGTTCCTGTGCTGTGCAGTGCGTTATATCACTTTTCAGTTTTCCTGTTATAATAATTGAACAGGTGACACGTATGTGAATTAGTTTACAAAGTTGTGCTTTGCATTTCTGTTCTTTCTTTGGAAACTTGTTTCTGTGCCATACAGTGCGCTTTAAAACTGTTCGGTTTTCCTGTATTCCTAATTGTGCGCGCGACACAAATGTGATTTAGTGTACAAAGTAGTGCTTTGGATTTCTCTTCTTCGGTTGGAAACTTGTTTCTGTGCTGTACAGTGTGATATATCAGTTTTCAGTTTTTCTGTTGTAATAATTGAATGGGCGATACGTATGTGATTTACTTTACAAAGTTGTGCTTTGCTTTTCTGTTCTTTCAATGGAAACTTGTTTCTGTGCCATACAGTGCAAGATAACACTTTTCGGTTTTCCTATATTCTTAATTGAGCGAGTGACACACATGTGATTCAGTTTACAAAGTAGTGCTTTTCATTTAAGTTCTTTCGTTGGAAACTTGTTCCTGTTAGGAATAAGTTAGGGTTAGGGTTAGGGTTAGGGTTAGGGTTAGGGTTAGGGTTAGGGCTCGGTAAGGGATAGGGTTAGGGTAAGGGGTAGGGTTAGGGTTAGGGTTAGATTAGGGCTGGGTAAGGGATAGGGTTAGGGTTAGGGTTAGGGTTAGGGTTAGGTTTGGGGGTTAGGGTTAGGGTTAGGGTTAGGGACTTATGGTTAGGGTTAGGGTTAGGGTTATATCACTTTTCAGGTTTCCTGTTATAATAATTGAACAGGCAACACATATGTGAATTAGTTTACAAAGTTGTGCTTTGCGTTTCTGTTCTTTCAATGGAAACTTGTTTCTGTGCCGTACAGTGCGAGATAACACTTTTCAGTTTTCCTGTATTCCTAATTGAGCGAGCGACACACAGGTGATTCCGTTTAAGAGTAGTGCTTTGCTTTTCTGTTCTTTCGTTGGAAACTTGTTCTTGTGCTGTACATTGAGATATATCACTTTTCACTTTTCCTGTATTCCTAACGGAGCGAGTGACACACATGTGATTTAGTTTACAAATTAGTGATTTTCTTTTTTCATTTGAAACTTGTTCCTTTGCTGTACAATATGATATATCACTTTTCAGTTTTCCTGTTATAATAATTGAACAGGCGACACATATGTGAATTCGTTTACAAAGTTGTGCTTTGAGTTTCTGTTCTTTCGATGGAAACTTGTTCCTATGCTGTGCAGTGCGTTATATCACTTTTCAGTTTTCCTGTTATAATAATTAAACAGGCGACACATATGTGAATTAGTTTACAAAGTTGTGCTTTGCGTTTCTGTTCTTTCGATGGAAACTTGTTCCTGTGCTGTGCAGTGCGTTATATCACTTTTCAGTTCTCCTGTTATAATAATTGAACAGGTGACACGTATGTGAATTAGTTTACAAAGTTGTGCTTTGCATTTCTGTTCTTTCTTTGGAAACTTGTTTCTGTGCCATACAGTGCGCTTTAAAACTGTTCGGTTTTCCTGTATTCCTAATTGTGCGCGCGACACAAATGTGATTTAGTGCACAAAGTAGTGCTTTGGATTTCTCTTCTTCGGTTGGAAACTTGTTTCTTTGCTGTACAGTGTGATATATCAGTTTTCAGTTTTTCTGTTGTAATAATTGAATGGGCGATACGTATGTGATTTACTTTACAAAGTTGTGCTTTGCTTTTCTGTTCTTTCGATGGAAACTTGTTTCTGTGCCGTACAGTGCAAGATAACACTTTTCGGTTTTCCTGTATTCTTAATTGAGCGAGTGACACACATGTGATTCAGTTTACAAAGTAGTGCTTTTCATTTAAGTTCTTTCGTTGGAAACTTGTTCCTGTTAGGAATAAGTTAGGGTTAGGGTTAGGGTTAGGGTTAGGGTTAGGGCTCGGTAAAGGATACTGTTATGGTTAGGGGTAGGGTTAGGGTTAGTGTTAGGTTAGGGCTGGGTAAGGGATAGGTTTAGGGTTAGGGTTAGGGTTAGGGTTAGGGTTAGGGTTAGTGTTAGGGTTAGGGGTTAGGGTTAGGGTTACGGTTAGCGATTTATGGTTAGGGTTAGGGTTAGGGTTATATCACTTTTCAGGTTTCCTGTTATAATAATTGAACAGGCAACACATATGTGAATTAGTTTACAAAGTTGTGCTTTGAGTTTCTGTTCTTTCGATGGAAACTTGTTCCTGTGCTGTGCAGTGCGTTATATCACTTTTCAGTTTTCCTGTTATAATAATTGAACAGGCGACACATATGTGAATTAGTTTACAAAGTTGTGCTTTGCGTTTCTGTTCTTTCGATGGAAACTTGTTCCTGTGCTGTGCAGTGCGTTATATCACTTTTCAGTTTTCCTGTTATAATAATTGAACAGGGGACACGTATGTGAATTAGTTTACAAAGTTGTGCTTTGCATTTCTGTTCTTTCTTTGGAAACTTGTTTCTGTGCCATACAGTGCGCTTTAAAACTTTTCGGTTTTCCTGTATTCCTAATTGTGCGAGAGACACAAATGTGATTTAGTGTACAAAGTAGTGCTTTGGATTTCTGTTCTTCGGTTGGAAACTTGTTTCTGTGCTGTACAGTGTGATATATCAGTTTTCAGTTTTCCTGTTGTAATAATTGAATGGGCGATACGTATGTGATTTAGTTTACAAAGTTGTGCTTTGCTTTTCTGTTCTTTCGATGGAAACTTGTTTCTCTGCCATACAGTGCAAGATAACACTTTTCGGTTTTCCTGTATTCTTAATTGAGCGAGTGACACACATGTGATTCAGTTTACAAAGTAGTGCTTTTCATTTACGTTCTTTCGTTGGAAACTTGTTCCTGTTAGGAATAAGTTAGGGTTAGGGTCAGGGTTAGGGTTAGGGTTAGGGTTAGGTTAGGGCTCGGTAAGGGAAAGGGTTAGGGTTAGGGTTAGGGTTAGGTTAGGGCTGTGTAAGGGATAGGGTTAGGGTTAGGGTTAGGGTTAGGGTTAGGGTTGGGGGTTAGGGTTAGGGTTAGGGTTAGGGTTGGGGGTTAGGGTTAGGGTTAGGGACTTATGGTTAGGGTTAGGGTTAGGGTTATATCACTTTTCAGGTTTCCTGTTATAATAATTGAACAGGCAACACATATGTGAGTTTACAAAGTTGTGCTTTGCATTTCTGTTCTTTCAATGGAAACTTGTTTCTGTGCCGTACAGTGCGAGATAACACTTTTCAGTTTTCCTGTATTATTAATTGAGTGAGCGACACACAGGTGATTCCGTTTAAGAGTAGTGCTTTGCTTTTCTGTTCTTTCGTTGGAAACTTGTTCTTGTGCTGTACAGTGAGATATATCACTTTTCAGTTTTCCTGTATTCCTAATGGAGCGAGTGACACACATGTGATTTAGTTTACAAATTAGTGATTTTCTTTTTTCATTTGAAACTTGTTCCTTTGCTGTACAATATGATATATCACTTTTCAGTTTTCCTGTTATAATAATTGAACAGGCGACACATATGTGAATTCGTTTACAAAGTTGTGCTTTGAGTTTCTGTTCTTTCGATGGAAACTTGTTCCTATTCTGTGCAGTGCGTTATATCACTTTTCAGTTTTCCTGTTATAATAATTGAACAGGCGACACATATGTGAATTAGTTTACAAAGTTGTGCTTTGCGTTTCTGTTCTTTAGATGGAAACTTGTTCCTGTGCTGTGCAGTGCGTTATATCACTTTTCAGTTTTCCTGTTATAATAATTGAACAGGGGACACGTATGTGAATTAGTTTACAAAGTTGTGCTTTGCAGTTCTGTTCTTTCTTTGGAAACTTGTTTCTGTGCCATACAGTGCGAGATAAAACTTTTCGGTTTTCCTGTATTCCTAATTGTGCGAGCGACACAAATGTGATTTAGTGTACAAAGTAGTGCTTTGGATTTCTGTTCTTCGGTTGGAAACTTGTTTCTGTGCTGTACAGTGTGATATATCAGTTTTCAGTTTTCCTGTTGTAATAATTGAATGGGCGATACGTATGTGATTTAGTTTACAAAGTTGTGCTTTGCTTTTCTGTTCTTTCGATGGAAACTTGTTTCTGTGCCGTACAGTGCAAGATAACACTTTTCGGTTTTCCTGTATTCTTAATTGAGCGAGTGACACACATGTGATTCAGTTTACAAAGTAGTGCTTTTCATTTACGTTCTTTCGTTGGAAACTTGTTCCTGTTAGGAATAAGTTAGGGTTAGGGTTAGGGTTAGGGTTAGGGCTCGGTAAGGGATACGGTTAGGGTTAGGGGTAGGGTTAGGGTTAGTGGTTAGGGTTAGGGTTAGGGTTAGGGACTTAGGGTTAGGGTTAGGTTTAGGGTTATATCACTTTTCAGGTTTCCTGTTATAATAATTGAACAGGCGACACATATGTGAATTAGTTTACAAAGTTGTGCTTTGCGTTTCTGTTCTTTCAATGGAAACTTGTTTCTGTGCCGTACAGTGCGAGATAACACTTTTCAGTTTTCCTGTATTCCTAATTGAGCGAGCGACACACAGGTGATTCCGTTTAAAAGTAGTGCTTTGCTTTTCTGTTCTTTCGTTGGAAACTTGTTCTTGTGCTGTACAGTGAGATATATCACTTTTCAGTTTTCCTGTATTCCTAATGGAGCGAGTGACACACATGTGATTTAGTTTACAAATTAGTGATTTTCTTTTTTCATTTGAAACTTGTTCCTGTGCTGTACAATATGATATATCACATTTCAGTTTTCCTGTTATAATAATTGAACAGGCGACACGTATGTGAATTGGTTTACAAAGTTGTGCTTTGAGTTTCTGTTCTTTCAATGGAAACTTTTTCCTGTGCTGTGCACTGCGTTATATCACTTTTCAGTTTTCCTGTTATAATAATTGAACAGGCGACATATATGTGAATTAGTTTACAAAGTTGTGCTTTGCGTTTCTGTTCTTTCGATGGAAACTTGTTCCTGTGCTGTGCAGTGCGTTATATCACTTTTCAGTTTTCCTGTTATAATAATTGAACAGGGGACACGTATGTGAATTAGTTTACAAAGTTGTGCTTTGCATTTCTGTTCTTTCTTTGGAAACTTGTTTCTGTGCCATACAGTGCGCTTTAAAACTGTTCGGTTTTCCTGTATTCCTAATTGTGCGAGCGACACAAATGTGATTTAGTGTACAAAGTAGTGCTTTGGATTTCTGTTCTTCAGTTGGAAACTTGTTTCTGTGCTGTACAGTGTGATATATCAGTTTGCAGTTTTCCTGTTGTAATAATTGAATGGGCGATTCGTATGTGATTTAGTTTACAAAGTTGTGCTTTGCTTTTCTGTTCTTTCGATGGAAACTTGTTTCTGTGCCGTACAGTGCAAGATAACACTTTTCGGTTTTCCTGTATTCTTAATTGAGCGAGTGACACACATGTGATTCAGTTTACAAAGTAGTGCTTTTCATTTACGTTCTTTCGTTGGAAACTTATTCCTGTTAGGAATAAGTTAGGGTTAGGGTCAGGGTTAGGGTTAGGGTTAGGGTTAGGTTAGGGCTCGGTAAGGGATAGGTTTAGGGTTAGGGTTAGGGTTAGGGTTAGGTTAGGGCTGGGTAAGGGATAGGGTTAGGGTAAGGGATAGAGTTAGGGTTAGGGTTAGGGTTAGGGTTAGGGTTGGGGGTTAGGGTTAGGGTTAGGGTTAGGGACTTATGGTTAGGGTTAGGGTTAGGGTTATATCACTTTTCAGTTTTCCTGTTATAATAATTGAACAGGGGACACGTATGTGAATTAGTTTACAAAGTTGTGCTTTGCAGTTCTGTTCTTTCTTTGGAAACTTGTTTCTGTGCCATACAGTGCGAGATAAAACTTTTCGGTTTTCCTGTATTCCTAATTGTGCGAGCGACACAAATGTGATTTAGTGTACAAAGTAGTGCTTTGGATTTCTGTTCTTCGGTTGGAAACTTGTTTCTGTGCTGTACAGTGTGATATATCAGTTTTCAGTTTTCCTGTTGTAATAATTGAATGGGCGATACGTATGTGATTTAGTTTACAAAGTTGTGCTTTGCTTTTCTGTTCTTTCGATGGAAACTTGTTTCTGGGTAAGGGATAGGGTTAGGGTAAGGGATAGGGTTAGGGTTAGGGTTAGGGTTAGGGTTAGGGTTAGGGTTAGGGTTGGGGGTTAGGGTTAGGGTTAGGGTTAGGGACTTATGGTTAGGGTTAGGGTTAGGGTTATATCACTTTTCAGGTTTCCTGTTATAATAATTGAACAGGCAACACATATGTGAATTAGTTTACAAAGTTGTGCTTTGCGTTTCTGTTCTTTCAATGGAAACTTGTTTCTGTGCCGTACAGTGCGAGATAACACTTTTCAGTTTTCCTGTATTCCTTATTGAGCGAGCGACACACAGGTGATTCCGTTTAAGAGTAGTGCTTTGCTTTTCTGTTCTTTCGTTGGAAACTTGTTCTTGTGCTGTACAGTGAGATATATCACTTTTCAGTTTTCCTGTATTCCTAACGGAGCGAGTGACACACATGTGATTTAGTTTACAAATTAGTGATTTTCTTTTTTCATTTGAAACTTGTTCCTTTGCTGTACAATATGATATATCACTTTTCAGTTTTCCTGTTATAATAATTGAACAGGCGACACATATGTGAATTCGTTTACAAAGTTGTGCTTTGAGTTTCTGTTCTTTTGATGGAAACTTGTTCCTGTGCTATGCAGTGCGCTATATCACTTTTCAGTTTTCCTGTTATAATAATTGAACAGGCGACACATATGTGAATTAGTTTACAAAGTTGTGCTTTGCGTTTCTGTTCTTTCGATGGAAACTTGTTCCTGTGCTGTGCAGTGCGTTATATCACTTTTCAGTTTTCCTGTTATAATAATTGAACAGGGGACACGTATGTGAATTAGTTTACAAAGTTGTGCTTTGCATTTCTGTTCTTTCTTTGGAAACTTGTTTCTGTGCCATACAGTGCGCTTTAAAACTGTTCGGTTTTCCTGTATTCCTAATTGTGCGAGCGACACAAATGTGATTTAGTGTACAAAGTAGTGCTTTGGATTTCTGTTCTTCGGTTGGAAACTTGTTTCTGTGCTGTACAGTGTGATATATCAGTTTTCAGTTTTCCTGTTGTAATAATTGAATGGGCGATACATATGTGATTTAGTTTACAAAGTTGTGCTTTGCTTTTCTGTTCTTTCGAAGGAAACTTGTTTCTGTCCCGTACAGTGCAAGATAACACTTTTCGGTTTTCCTGTATTCTTAATTGAGCGAGTGACACACATGTGATTCAGTTTACAAAGTAGTGCTTTTCATTTACGTTCTTTCGTTGGAAACTTGTTCCTGTTAGGAATAAGTTAGGGTTAGGGTCAGGGTTAGGGTTAGGGTTAGGGTTAGGTTAGGGCTCCGTAAGGGATAGGGTTAGGGTTAGGGTTAGGGTTAGGGTTGGGGGTTAGGGTTAGGGTTAGGGTTAGGGACTTATGGTTAGGGTTAGGTTTAGGGTTATATCACTTTTCAGGTTTCCTGTTATAATAATTGAACAGGCAACACATATGTGAATTAGTTTACAAAGTTGTGCTTTGTGTTTCTGTTCTTTCAATGGAAACTTGTTTCTGTGCCGTACAGTGCGAGATAACACTTTTCAGTTTTCCTGTATTCCTAATTGAGCGAGCGACACACAGGTGATTCCGTTTAAGAGTAGTGCTTTGCTTTTCTGTTCTTTCGTTGGAAACTTGTTCTTGTGCTGTACAGTGAGATATATCACTTTTCAGTTTTACTGTATTCCTAACGGAGCGAGTGACACACATGTGATTTAGTTTACAAATTAGTGATTTTCTTTTTTCATTTGAAACTTGTTCCTTTGCTGTACAATATGATATATCACTTTTCAGTTTTCCTGTTATAATAATTGAACAGGCGACACATATGTGAATTCGTTTACAAAGTTGTGCTTTGCATTTCTGTTCTTTCTTTGGAAACTTGTTTCTGTGCCATACAGTGCGCTTTAAAACTGTTCGGTTTTCCTGTATTCCTAATTGTGCGCGTGACACAAATGTGATTTAGTGTACAAAGTAGTGCTTTGGATTTCTCTTCTTCATTTGGAAACTTGTTTCTGTGCTGTACAGTGTGATATATCAGTTTTCAGTTTTCCTGTTGTAATAATTGAATGGGCGAGACGTATGTGATTTACTTTAAAGTTGTGCTTTCCTTTTCTGTTCTTTCGATGGAATCTTGTTTCTGTGCCGTACAGTGCAAGATAACACTTTTCGGTTTTCCTGTATTCTTAATTGAGCGAGTGACACACATGTGATTCAGTTTACAAAGTAGTGCTTTTCATTTACGTTCTTTCGTTGGAAACTTGTTCCTGTTAGGAATAAGTTAGGGTTAGGGTTAGGGTTAGGGTTAGGGTTAGGGTTAGGGTTAGGGCTCGGTAAGGGATAGGGTTAGGGTTAGGGGTAGGGTTAGGGTTAGGGTTAGGGTTAGGGTTAGGTTAGGACTGGGTAAGGGATAGGGTTAGGGTAAGGGATAGGGTTAGGGTTAGGGTTAGGGTTAGGGACTTATGGTTAGGGTTAGGGTTAGGGTTATATCACTTTTCAGGTTTCCTGTTATAATAATTGAACAGGCAACACATATGTGAATTAGTTTACAAAGTTGTGCTTTGCGTTTCTGTTCTTTCAATGGAAACTTGTTTCTGTGCCGTACAGTGCGAGATAACACTTTTCAGTTTTCCTGTATTCCTAATTGAGCGAGCGACACACAGGTGATTCCGTTTAAGAGTAGTGCTTTGCTTTTCTGTTCTTTCGTTGGAAACTTGTTCTTGTGCTGTACAGTGAGATATATCACTTTTCAGTTTTCCTGTATTCCTAACGGAGCGAGTGACACACATGTGATTTAGTTTACAAATTAGTGATTTTCTTTTTTCATTTGAAACTTGTTCCTTTGCTGTACAATATGATATATCACTTTTGAGTTTTCCTGTTATAATAATTGAACAGGCGACACATATGTGAATTCGTTTACAAAGTTGTGCTTTGAGTTTCTGTTCTTTCGATGGAAACTTGTTCCTGTGCTGTGCAGTGCGTTATATCACTTTTCAGTTTTCCTGTTATAATAATTGAACAGGCGACACATATGTGAATTAGTTTACAAAGTTGTGCTTTGCGTTTCTGTTCTTTCGATGGAAACTTGTTCCTGTGCTGTGCAGTGCGTTATATCACTTTTCAGTTTTCCTGTTATAATAATTGAACAGGGGACACGTATGTGAATTAGTTTACAAAGTTGTGCTTTGCATTTCTGTTCTTTCTTTGGAAACTTGTTTCTGTGCCATACAGTGCGCTTTAAAACTTTTCGGTTTTCCTGTATTTCTAATTGTGCAAGCGACACAAATGTGATTTAGTGTACAAAGTAGTGCTTTGGATTTCTGTTCTTCGGTTGGAAACTTGTTTCTGTGCTGTACAGTGTGATATATCAGTTTTCAGTTTTCCTGTTGTAATAATTGAATGGGCGATACGTATGTGATTTAGTTTACAAAGTTGTGCTTTTCTTTTCTGTTCTTTCGAAGGAAACTTGTTTCTGTCCCGTACAGTGCAAGATAACACTTTTCGGTTTTCCTCTATTCTTCATTGAGCGAGTGACACACATGTGATTCAGTTTACAAAGTAGTGCTTTTCATTTACGTTCTTTCGTTGGAAACTTGTTCCTGTTAGGAATAAGTTAGGGTTAGGGTCAGGGTTAGGGTTAGGGTTAGGGTTATGTTAGGGCTCGGTAAGGGATAGGGTTAGGGTTAGGGTTAGGGTTAGGGTTAGGTTAGGGCTGGGTAAGGGATAGGGTTAGGGTTAGGGTTAGGGTTAGGGTTGTGGGTTAGGGTTAGGGTTAGGGTTAGGGATGGGGGTTAGGGTTAGGGTTAGGGTTAGGGACTTATGGTTAGGGTTAGGGTTAGGGTTATATCACTTTTCAGGTTTCCTGTTATAATAATTGAACAGGCAACACATATGTGAATTAGTTTACAAAGTTGTGCTTTGCATTTCTGTTCTTTCAATGGAAACTTGTTTCTGTGCCGTACAGTGCGAGATAACACTTTTCAGTTTTCCTGTATTCCTAATTGAGCGAGCGACACACAGGTGATTCCGTTTAAGAGTAGTGCTTTGCTTTTATGTTCTTTCGTTGGAAACTTGTTCTTGTGCTGTACAGTGAGATATATCACTTTTCAGTTTTCCTGTATTCCTAATGGAGCGAGTGACACACATGTGATTTAGTTTACAAATTAGTGATTTTCTTTTTTGTTCTTTCATTTGAAACTTGTTCCTGTGCTGTACAATATGATATATCACTTTTCAGTTTTCATGTTATAATAATTGAACAGGCGACACGTATGTGAATTCGTTTACAAAGCTGTGCTTTGAGTTTCTGTTCTTTCGATGGAAACTTGTTCCTGTGCTGTGCAGTGCGTTATATCAGTTTTCAGTTTTCCTGTTATAATAATTGAACAGGGGACACGTATGTGAATTAGTTTACAAAGTTGTGCTTTGCAGTTCTGTTCTTTCTATGGAAACTTGTTTCTGTGCCATACAGTGCGAGATAAAACTTTTCGGTTTTCCTGTATTCCTAATTGTGCGAGCGACAAAAATGTGATTTAGTGTACAAAGTAGTGCTTTGGATTTCTGTTCTTCGGTTGGAAACTTGTTTCTGTGCTGTGCAGTGTGATATATCAGTTTTCAGTTTTCCTGTTGTAATAATTGAACGGGCGATACGTATGTGATTTAGTTTACAAAGTTGTGCTTTGCTTTTCTGTTCTTTCGATGGAAACTTGTTTCTGTGCCGTACAGTGCAAGATAACACTTTTCGGTTTTCCTGTATTCTTAATTGAGCGAGTGACACACATGTGATTAAGTTTACAAAGTAGTGCTTTTCATTTACGTTCTTTCGTTGGAAACTTGTTCCTGTTAGGAATAAGTTAGGGTTAGGGTTAGGTTTAGGGTTAGGTTAGGGCTGGGTAAGGGATAGGGTTAGGGTTAGGGTTAGGGTTAGGGTTAGGGTTAGGGTTAGGGGTTAGGGTTACGGTTAGGGTTAGGGTTAGGGACTTAGGGTTAGGGTTAGGGTTAGGGTTATATCACTTTTCAGGTTTCCTGTTATAATAATTGAACAGGCGACACATATGTGAATTAGTTTACAAAGTTGTGCTTTGCGTTTCTGTTCTTTCAATGGAAACTTGTTTCTGTGCCGTACAGTGCAAGATAACACTTTTCGGTTTTCCTGTATTCTTAATTGAGCGAGTGACACAAATGTGATTCAGTTTACAAAGTAGTGCTTTTCATTTACGTTCTTTCGTTGGAAACTTGTTCCTGTTAGGAATAAGTTAGGGTTAGGGTCAGGGTTAGGGTTAGGGTTAGGGTTAGGTTAGGGCTCCGTAAGGGATAGGGTTAGGATTAGGGTTAGGGTTAGGGTTAGGTTAGGGCTGGGTAAGGGATAGGGTTAGGGTTAGGTTTAGGGTTAGGGTTAGGGGTTAGGGTTAGGGTTAGGGTTAGAGTTAGGGTTAGCGTTAGGGACTTACCGTTAGGGTTAGGGTTAGGGTTATATCACTTTTCAGGTTTCCTGTTATAATAATTGAACAGGCGACACATATGTGAATTAGTTTACAAAGTTGTGCTTTGCGTTTCTGTTCTTTCAATGGAAACTTGTTTCTGTGCCGTACAGTGCGAGATAACACTTTTCAGTTTTCCTGTATTCCTAATTGAGCGAGCGACACACATGTGATTCAGTTTACAAAGTTGTGCTTTGCTTTTCTGTTCTTTCGATGGAAACTTGTTTCTGTGCCGTACAGTGCAAGATAACACTTTTCGGTTTTCCTGTATTCTTAATTGAGCGAGTGACACACATGTGATTCAGTTTACAAAGTAGTGCTTTTCTTTTCTGTTCTTTCGTTGGAAACTTGTTCCTCTTAGAAATAAGTTAGGGTTAGGGTCAGGGTTAGGGTTAGGGTTAGGTTAGGGCTGGATAAGGGATAGGGTTAGGGTTAGGGTTAGGGTTAGGGTTAGGGTTAGGTTAGGGCTGGGTAAAGGATAGGGTTAGGGTTAGGGTTAGGGTTAGGGTTAGGGTTAGGGGTTAGGGTTAGGGTTAGGGTTAGGGTTAGGGACTTAGGGTTAGTGTTAGGGTTAGGGTTATATCACTTTTCAGGTTTCCTGTTATAATAATTGAACAGGTGACACATATGTGAATTAGTTTACAAAGTTGTGCTTTGCGTTTCTGTTCTTTCAATGGAAACTTGTTTCTGTGCCGTACAGTGCGAGATAACACTTTTCAGTTTTCCTGTATTCCTAATTGAGCGAGCGACACACAGGTGACACACAAACTTGTTCCTGTGTTGTACAATATGATATATCACTTTTCAGTTTTCCGTTTAAAAGTAGTGCTTTGCTTTCCTGTTCTTTCGTTGGAAACTTGTTCTTGTGCTGTACAGTGAGATATATCACTTTTCAGTTTTTCTGTATTCCTAATGGAGCGAGTTTCACACATGTGATTTAGTTTACAAATTAGTGATTTTCTTTTTTGTTCTTTCATTTGAAACTTGTTCCTGTGCTGTACAATATGATATATCACTTTTCAGTTTTCCTGTTATAATAATTGAACAGGCGACACGTATGTGAATTCGTTTACAAAGTTGTGCTTTGAGTTTCTGTTCTTTCGATGGAAACTTGTTCCTGTGCTGTACAGTGCGTTATATAACTCTTCAGTTTTCCAGTTATAATAATTGAACAGGCGACATATATGTGAATTAGTTTACAAAGTTGTGCTTTGCGTTTCTGTTCTTTCCATGGAAATTTGTTCCTGTGCTGTGCAGTGTGTTATATCACTTTTCAGTTTTCCTGTTATAATAATTGAACAGGGGACACGTATGTGAATTAGTTTACAAAGTTGTGCTTTGCATTTCTGTTCTTTCTTTGGAAACTTGTTTCTGTGCCATAAGGTGCGCTTTAAAATTTTTCGGTTTTCCTGTATTCCTAATTGTGCGAGCGACACAAATGTGATTTAGTGTACAAAGTAGTGCTTTGGATTTCTGTTCTTCGGTTGGAAACTTGTTTCTGTGCTGTACAGTGTGATATATCAGTTTTCAGTTTTCCTGTTGTAATAATTGAATGGGCGATACGTATGTGATTTAGTTTACAAAGTTGTGCTTTGCTTTTCTGTTCTTTCGATGGAAACTTGTTTCTGTGCCGTACAGTGCAAGATAACACTTTTCGGTTTTCCTGTATTCTTAATTGAGCGAGTGACACACATGTGATTCAGTTTACAAGTAGTGCTTTTCATTTACGTTCTTTCGTTGGAAACTTGTTCCTGTTAGGAATAAGTTAGGGTTAGGGTCAGGGTTAGGTTTAGGGTTAGGTTAGGGCTGGGTAAAAGATAGGGTTAGGGTTAGGGTTAGGGTTAGGGTTAGGGTTAGGGTTAGGGGTTAGGGTTAGGGTTAGTGTTAGGGTTAGGGACTTAGGGTTAGTGTTAGGGTTAGGGTTATATCACTTTTCAGGTTTCCTGTTATAATAATTGAACAGGCGACACATATGTGAATTAGTTTACAAAGTTGTGCTTTGCGTTTCTGTTCTTTCAATGGAAACTTGTTTCTGTGCTGTACAGTGCGAGATAACACTTTTCAGTTTTCCTGTATTTCTATTTGAGCGAGCGACACACAGGTGATTCCGTTTAAAAGTGGTGCTTTGCTTTTCTGGTCTTTCGTTGGAAACTTGTTCTTGTGCTGTACAGTGAGATATATCACTTTTCAGTTTTCCTGTATTCCTAATGGAGCGAGTGACACACATGTGATTTAGTTTACAAATTAGTGATTTTCTTTTTTGTTCTTTCATTTGAAACTTGTTCCTGTGCTGTACAATATGATATATCACTTTTCAGTTTTCCTGTTATAATAATTGAACAGGCGACACGTATGTGAATTCGTTTACAAAGTTGTGCTTTGAGTTTCTGTTCTTTCGATGGAAACTTGTTCCTGTGCTGTGCAGTGCGTTATATCACTTTTCAGTTTTCCTGTTATAATAATTGAACAGGCGACACATATGTGAATTAGTTTACAAAGTTGTGCTTTGCGTTTCTGTTCTTTCCATGGAAACTTATTCCTGTGCTGTGCAGTGCGTTATATCACTTTTCAGTTTTCCTGTTATAATAATTGAACAGGGGACACGTATGTGAATTAGTTTACAAAGTTGTGCTTTGCATTTCTGTTCTTTCTTTGGAAACTTGTTTCTGTGCCATACAGTGCGAGATAAAACTTTTCGGTTTTCCTGTATTCCTAATTGTGCGAGCGACACAAATGTGATTTAGTGTACAAAGTAGTGCTTTGGATTTCTGTTCTTCGGTTGGAAACTTGTTTCTGTGCTGTACAGTGTGATATATCAGTTTTCAGTTTTCCTGTTGTAATAATTGAATGGGCGATACGTATGTGATTTAGTTTACAAAGTTGTGCTTTGCTTTTCTGTTCTTTCGATGGAAACTTGTTTCTGTGCCGTACAGTGCAAGATAACACTTTTCGGTTTTCCAGTATTCTTAATTGAGCGAGTGACACAAATGTGATTCAGTTTACAAAGTAGTTCTTTTCATTTACGTTCTTTCGTTGGAAACTTGTTCCTGTTAGGAATAAGTTAGGGTTAGGGTTAGGGTTAGGGTTAGGGTTAGGGTTAGGGCTCGGTAAGGGATAGGGTTAGGATTAGGGTTAGGGATAGGGTTAGGGTTAGGTTAGGGCTGGGTAAGGGATAGGGTTAGGGTTAGGGTTACGGTTAGGGTTAGGGGTTAGGGTTAGGGTTAGGGTTAGGGTTAGGGACTTAGGGTTAGGGTTAGGGTTATGGTTATATCACTTTTCAGGGTTCCTGTTATAATAATTGAACAGGCGACACATATGTGAATTAGTTTACAAAGTTGTGCTTTGCGTTTCTGTTCTTTCAATGGAAACTTGTTTCTGTGCCGTACAGTGCGAGATAACACTTTTCAGTTTTCCTGTATTCCTAATTGAGCGAGCGACACACAGGTGATTCCGTTTAAAAGTAGTGCTTTGCTTTTCTGTTCTTTCGTTGGAAACTTGTTCTTGTGCTGTACAGTGAGATATATCACTTTTCAGTTTTTCTGCATTCCTAATGGAGCGAGTGACACACATGTGATTTAGTTTACAAATTAGTGATTTTCTTTTTTGTTCTTTCATTTGAAACTTGTTCCTGTGCTGTACAATATAATATATCACTTTTCAGTTTTCCTGTTATAATAATTGAACAGGCGACACGTATGTGAATTCGTTTACAAAGTTGTGCTTTGAGTTTCTGTTCTTTCGATGGAAACTTGTTCCTGTGCTGTACAGTGCGTTATATAACTTTTCAGTTTTCCTGTTATAATAATTGAACAGGCGACATATATGTGAATTAGTTTACAAAGTTGTGCTTTGCGTTTCTTTTCTTTCGATGGAAACTTGTTCCTGTGCTGTGCAGTGCGTTATATCACTTTTCAGTTTTCATGTTATAATAATTGAACAGGGGACACGTATGTGAATTCGTTTACAAAGTTGTGCTTTGAGTTTCTGTTCTTTCGATGGAAACTTGTTCCTGTGCTGTACAGTGCGTTATATAACTCTTCAGTTTTCCTGTTATAATAATTGAACAGGCGACATATATGTGAATTAGTTTACAAAGTTGTGCTTTGCGTTTCTGTTCTTTCCATGGAAATTTGTTCCTGTGCTGTGCAGTGTGTTATATCACTTTTCAGTTTTCCTGTTATAATAATTGAACAGGGGACACGTATGTGAATTAGTTTACAAAGTTGTGCTTTGCATTTCTGTTCTTTCTTTGGAAACTTGTTTCTGTGCCATAAGGTGCGCTTTAAAATTTTTCGGTTTTCCTGTATTCCTAATTGTGCGAGCGACACAAATGTGATTTAGTGTACAAAGTAGTGCTTTGGATTTCTGTTCTTCGGTTGGAAACTTGTTTCTGTGCTGTACAGTGTGATATATCAGTTTTCAGTTTTCCTGTTGTAATAATTGAATGGGCGATACGTATGTGATTTAGTTTACAAAGTTGTGCTTTGCTTTTCTGTTCTTTCGATGGAAACTTGTTTCTGTGCCGTACAGTGCAAGATAACACTTTTCGGTTTTCCTGTATTCTTAATTGAGCGAGTGACACACATGTGATTCAGTTTACAAGTAGTGCTTTTCATTTACGTTCTTTCGTTGGAAACTTGTTCCTGTTAGGAATAAGTTAGGGTTAGGGTCAGGGTTAGGTTTAGGGTTAGGTTAGGGCTGGGTAAAAGATAGGGTTAGGGTTAGGGTTAGGGTTAGGGTTAGGGTTAGGGTTAGGGGTTAGGGTTAGGGTTAGTGTTAGGGTTAGGGACTTAGGGTTAGTGTTAGGGTTAGGGTTATATCACTTTTCAGGTTTCCTGTTATAATAATTGAACAGGCGACACATATGTGAATTAGTTTACAAAGTTGTGCTTTGCGTTTCTGTTCTTTCAATGGAAACTTGTTTCTGTGCTGTACAGTGCGAGATAACACTTTTCAGTTTTCCTGTATTTCTATTTGAGCGAGCGACACACAGGTGATTCCGTTTAAAAGTGGTGCTTTGCTTTTCTGGTCTTTCGTTGGAAACTTGTTCTTGTGCTGTACAGTGAGATATATCACTTTTCAGTTTTCCTGTATTCCTAATGGAGCGAGTGACACACATGTGATTTAGTTTACAAATTAGTGATTTTCTTTTTTGTTCTTTCATTTGAAACTTGTTCCTGTGCTGTACAATATGATATATCACTTTTCAGTTTTCCTGTTATAATAATTGAACAGGCGACACGTATGTGAATTCGTTTACAAAGTTGTGCTTTGAGTTTCTGTTCTTTCGATGGAAACTTGTTCCTGTGCTGTGCAGTGCGTTATATCACTTTTCAGTTTTCCTGTTATAATAATTGAACAGGCGACACATATGTGAATTAGTTTACAAAGTTGTGCTTTGCGTTTCTGTTCTTTCCATGGAAACTTATTCCTGTGCTGTGCAGTGCGTTATATCACTTTTCAGTTTTCCTGTTATAATAATTGAACAGGGGACACGTATGTGAATTAGTTTACAAAGTTGTGCTTTGCAGTTCTGTTCTTTCTTTGGAAACTTGTTTCTGTGCCATACAGTGCGAGATAAAACTTTTCGGTTTTCCTGTATTCCTAATTGTGCGAGAGACACAAATGTGATTTAGTGTACAAAGTAGTGCTTTGGATTTCTGTTCTTCGGTTGGAAACTTGTTTCTGTGCTGTACAGTGTGATATATCAGTTTTCAGTTTTCCTGTTGTAATAATTGAATGGGCGATACGTATGTGATTTAGTTTACAAAGTTGTGCTTTGCTTTTCTGTTCTTTCGATGGAAACTTGTTTCTGTGCCGTACAGTGCAAGATAACACTTTTCGGTTTTCCAGTATTCTTAATTGAGCGAGTGACACAAATGTGATTCAGTTTACAAAGTAGTTCTTTTCATTTACGTTCTTTCGTTGGAAACTTGTTCCTGTTAGGAATAAGTTAGGGTTAGGGTTAGGGTTAGGGTTAGGGTTAGGGTTAGGGTTAGGGCTCGGTAAGGGATAGGGTTAGGATTAGGGTTAGGGATAGGGTTAGGGTTAGGTTAGGGCTGGGTAAGGGATAGGGTTAGGGTTAGGGTTACGGTTAGGGTTAGGGGTTAGGGTTAGGGTTAGGGTTAGGGTTAGGGACTTAGGGTTAGGGTTAGGGTTATGGTTATATCACTTTTCAGGGTTCCTGTTATAATAATTGAACAGGCGACACATATGTGAATTAGTTTACAAAGTTGTGCTTTCCGTTTCTGTTCTTTCAATGGAAACTTGTTTCTGTGCCGTACAGTGCGAGATAACACTTTTCAGTTTTCCTGTATTCCTAATTGAGCGAGCGACACACAGGTGATTCCGTTTAAAAGTAGTGCTTTGCTTTTCTGTTCTTTCGTTGGAAACTTGTTCTTGTGCTGTACAGTGAGATATATCACTTTTCAGTTTTTCTGCATTCCTAATGGAGCGAGTGACACACATGTGATTTAGTTTACAAATTAGTGATTTTCTTTTTTGTTCTTTCATTTGAAACTTGTTCCTGTGCTGTACAATATGATATATCACTTTTCAGTTTTCCTGTTATAATAATTGAACAGGCGACACGTATGTGAATTCGTTTACAAAGTTGTGCTTTGAGTTTCTGTTCTTTCGATGGAAACTTGTTCCTGTGCTGTACAGTGCGTTATATAACTTTTCAGTTTTCCTGTTATAATAATTGAACAGGCGACATATATGTGAATTAGTTTACAAAGTTGTGCTTTGCGTTTCTTTTCTTTCGATGGAAACTTGTTCCTGTGCTGTGCAGTGCGTTATATCACTTTTCAGTTTTCATGTTATAATAATTGAACAGGGGACACGTATGTGAATTAGTTTACAAAGTTGTGCTTTGCATTTCTGTTCTTTCTTTGGAAACTTGTTTCTGTGCCATACAGTGCGAGATAAAACTTTTCGGTTTTCCTGTATTCCTAATTGTGCGAGCGACACAAATGTGATTTACTATACAAAGTAGTGCTTTGGATTTCTGTTCTTCGGTTGGAAACTTGTTTCTGTGCTGTACAGTGTGATATATCAGTTTTCAGTTTTCCTGTTGTAATAATTGAATGGGCGATACGTATGTGATTTAGTTTACAAAGTTGTGCTTTGCTTTTCTGTTCTTTCGATGGAAACTTGTTTCTGTGCCGTACAGTGCAAGATAACACTTTTCGGTTTTCCTGTATTCTTAATTGAGCGAGTGACACACATGTGATTCAGTTTACAAAGTAGTGCTTTTCATTTACGTTCTTTCGTTGGAAACTTGCTCCTGTTAGGAATAAGTTAGGGTTAGGGTCAGGGTTAGGGTTAGGGTTAGGGTTAGGTTAGGGCTCGGTAAGGGATAGGGTTAGGATTAGGGTTAGGGTTAGGTTAGGGCTGTGTAAGGGATAGGGTTAGGGTTAGGGTTAGGGTTAGGGTTAGGGTTAGGGACTTATGGTTAGGGTTAGGGTTAGGGTTATATCACTTTTCAGGTTTCCTGTTATAATAATTGAACAGGCGACACATATGTGAATTAGTTTACAAAGTTGTGCTTTGCGTTTCTGTTCTTTCAATGGAAACTTGTTTCTGTGCCGTACAGTGCGAGATAACACTTTTCAGTTTTCCTGTATTCCTAATTGAGCGAGCGACACACATGTGATTCAGTTTACAAAGTTGTGCTTTGCTTTTCTGTTCTTTCGATGGAAACTTGTTTCTGTGCCGTACAGTGCAAGATAACACTTTTCGGTTTTCCTGTATTCTTAATTGAGCGAGTGACACACATGTGATTCAGTTTACAAAGTAGTGCTTTTCTTTTCTGTTCTTTCGTTGGAAACTTGTTCCTGTTAGAAATAAGTTAGGGTTAGGGTCAGGGTTAGGGTTAGGGTTAGGTTAGGGCTGGATAAGGGATAGGGTTAGGGTTAGGGTTAGGGTTAGGGTTAGGGTTAGGTTAGGGCTGGGTAAAGGATAGGGTTAGGGTTAGGGTTAGGGTTAGGGTTAGGGTTAGGGGTTAGGGTTAGGGTTAGGGTTAGGGTTAGGGACTTAGGGTTAGGGTTAGGGTTAGGGTTATATCACTTTTCAGGTTTCCTGTTATAATAATTGAACAGGTGACACATATGTGAATTAGTTTACAAAGTTGTGCTTTGCGTTTCTGTTCTTTCAATGGAAACTTGTTTCTGTGCCGTACAGTGCAAGATAACACTTTTCAGTTTTCCTGTATTCTTAATTGAGCGAGTGACCACATGTGATTCAGTTTACAAAGTAGTGCTTTTCATTTACGTTCTTTCGTTGGAAACTTGTTCCTGTTAGGAATAAGTTAGGGTTAGGGTTAGGGTTAGGGTTAGGGTTAGGGTTAGGTTAGGGCTCGGTAAGGGATAGGTTTAGGGTTAGGGTTAGGGTTAGTGTTAGGGTTAGGGGTTAGGGTTAGGGTTAGGGTAAGGTTTAGGGTCTTAGGGTTAGGGTTAGGGTTAGGGTTAGGGTTATATCACTTTTCAGGTTTCCTGTTATAATAATTGAACAGGCGACACATATGTGAAATAGTTTAAAAGTTGTGCTTTGCGTTTCTGTTCTTTCAATGGAAACTTGTTTCTGTGCCGTACAGTGCGAGATAACACTTTTCAGTTTTCCTGTATTCCTAATTGAGCGAGCGACACACAGGTGATTCCGTTTAAAAGTAGTGCTTTGCTTTTCTGTTCTTTCGTTCGAAACTTGTTCTTGTGCTGTACAGTGAGATATATCACTTTTCAGTTTTCCTGTATTCCTAATGGAGCGAGTGACAGACGTGATTTAGTTTACAAATTAGTGATTTTCTTTTTTGTTCTTTCATTTGAAACTTGTTCCTGTGCTGTACAATATGATATATCACCTTTCAGTTTTCCTGTTATAATATTTGAACAGGTGACACGTATGTGAATTTGTTTACAAAGTTGTGCTTTGCGTTTCTGTTCTTTCGATGGAAACTTGTTCCTGTGCTGTGCAGTGCGTTATATCACTTTTCAGTTTTCCTGTTATAATAATTGAACAGGGGACACGTATGTGAATTAGTTTACAAAGTTGTGCTTTGCAGTTCTGTTCTTTCTATGGAAACTTGTTTCTGTGCCATACAGTGCCAGATAAAACTTTTCGGTTTTCCTGTATTCCTAATTGTGCGAGCGACAAATATGTGATTTAGTGTACAAAGTAGTGCTTTGGATTTCTGTTCTTCGGTTGGAAACTTGTTTCTGTGCTGTACAGTGTGATATATCAGTTTTCAGTTTTCCTGTTGTAATAATTGAATGGGCGATACGTATGTGATTTAGTTTACAAAGTTGTGCTTTGCTTTTCTGTTCTTTCGATGGAAACTTGTTTCTGTGCCGTACAGTGCAAGACAACACTTTTCGGTTTTCGAGTATTCTTAATTGAGCGAGTGCTACACATGTGATTCAGTTTACAAAGTAGTGCTTTTCATTTACGTTCTTTCGTTGGAACCTTGTTCCTGTTAGGAATAAGTTAGGGTTAGGGTCAGGGTTAGGGTTAGGGTTAGGTTAGGGCTCGGTAAGGGATAGGGTTAGGGTTAGGGTTAGGGTTAGGGTTAGGTTAGGGCTGGGTAAAGGATAGGGTTAGGGTTAGGGTTAGGGTTAGGGTTAGGGTTATATCACTTTTCAGGTTTCCTGTTATAATAATTGAACAGGCGACATATATGTGAATTAGTTTACAAAGTTGTGCTTTGCGTTTCTGTTCTTTCAATGGAAACTTGTTTCTGTGCCGTACAGTGCGAAATAACACTTTTCAGTTTTCCTGTATTCCTAATTGAGCGAGCGACACACAGGTGACACACAAACTTGTTCCTGTGTTGTACAATATGATATATCACTTTTCAGTTTTCTGTTTAAAAGTAGTGCTTTGCTTTCCTGTTCTTTCGTTGGAAACTTGTTCTTGTGCTGTACAGTGAGATATATCACTTTTCAGTTTTTCTGTATTCCTAATGGAGCGAGTTTCACACATGTGATTTAGTTTACAAATTAGTGATTTTCTTTTTTGTTCTTTCATTTGAAACTTGTTCCTGTGCTGTACAATATGATATATCACTTTTCAGGTTTCCTGTTATAATAATTGAACAGGCGACACCTATGTGAATTCGTTTACAAAGTTGTGCTTTGAGTTTCTGTTCTTTCGATGGAAACTTGTTCCTGTGCTGTACAGTGCGTTATATAACTTTTCAGTTTTCCTGTTATAATAATTGAACAGGCGACATATATGTGAATTAGTTTACAAAGTTGTGTTTTGCATTTCTGTTCTTTCCATGGAAACTTGTTCCTGTGCTGTGCAGTGTGGTATATCACTTTTCAGTTTTCCTGTTATAATAATTGAACAGGGGACACGTATGTGAATTAGTTTACAAAGTTGTGCTTTGCATTTCTGTTCTTTCTTTGGAAACTTGTTTCTGTGCCATACAGTGCGCTTTAAAACTTTTCGGTTTTCCTGTATTTCTAATTGTGCGAGCGACACAAATGTGATTTAGTGTACAAAGTAGTGCTTTGGATTTCTGTTCTTCGGTTGGAAACTTGTTTCTGTGCTGTACAGTGTGATATATCAGTTTTCAGTTTTCCTGTTGTAATAATTGAATGGGCGATACATATGTGATTTAGTTTACAAAGTTGTGCTTTGCTTTTCTGTTCTTACGATGGAAACTTGTTTTGTGCCGTACAGTGCAAGATAACACTTTTCGGTTTTACTGTATTCTTAATTGAGCGAGTGACACACATGTGATTCAGTTTACAAAGTAGTGCTTTTCATTTACGTTCTTTCGTTGGAAACTTGTTCCTGTTAGCAATAAGTTAGGGTTAGGGTCAGGGTTAGGGTTAGGGTTAGGGTTAGGTTAGGGCTCGGTAAGGGATAGGGTTAGGGTTAGGGTTAGGGTTAGGGTTAGGTTAGGGCTGGGTAAGGGATAGGGTTAGGGTTAGGGTTAGGGTTAGGGTTAAAGTTAGGGGTTAGGGTTAGGGTTAGGGTTAGGGTTAGGGACTTAGGGTTAGGTTTAGTGTTAGGGTTATATCACTTTTCAGGTTTCCTGTTATAATAATTGAACAGGCGACACATATGTGAATTAGTTTACAAAGTTGTGCTTTGCGTTTCTGTTCTTTCAATGGAAACTTGTTTCTGTGCCGTACAGTGCGAGATAACACTTTTCAATTTTCCTGTATTCCTAATTGAGTGAGCGACACACAGGTGATTCCGTTTAAAAGTAGTGCTTTGCTTTTCTGTTCTTTCGTTGGAAACTTGTTCTTGTGCTGTACAGTGAGATATATCACATTTCAGTTTTTCTGTATTCCTAATGGAGCGAGTGACACACATGTGATTTAGTTTACAAATTAGTGATTTTCTTTTTTGTTCTTTCATTTGAAACTTGTTCCTGTGCTGTACAATATGATATATCACTTTTCAGTTTTCCTGTTATAATAATTGAACAGGCGACACGTATGTGAATTCGTTTACAAAATTGTGCTTTGAGTTTCTGTTCTTTCGATGGAAACTTGTTCCTGTGCTGTACAGTGCGTTATATAACTTTTCAGTTTTCCTGTTATAATAATTGAACAGGCGACACATATGTGAATCAGTTTACAAAGTTGTGTTTTGCGTTTCTGTTCTTTCTTTGGAAACTTGTTTCTGTGCCATACAGTGCGAGATAAAACTTTTCGGTTTTCCTGTATTCCTAATTGTGCGAGCAACACAAATGTGATTTAGTGTACAAAGTAGTGCTTTGGATTTCTGTTCTTCGGTTGGAAACTTGTTTCTGTGCTGTACAGTGTGATATATCAGTTTTCAGTTTTCCTGTTGTAATAATTGAACGGGCGATACGTATGTGATTTAGTTTACAAAGTTGTGCTTTGCTTTTCTGTTCTTTCGATGGAAACTTGTTTCTGTGCCATACAGTACAAGATAACACTTTTCGGTTTTCCTGTATTCTTAATTGAGCGAGTGACACACATGTGATTCAGTTTACAAAGTAGTGCTTTTCATTTACGTTCTTTCGTTGGAAACTTGTTCCTGTTAGGAATAAGTTAGGGTTAGGGTCAGGGTTAGGGTTAGGGTTAGGTTAGGGCTGGGTAAAAGATAGGGTTAGGGTTAGGGTTAGGGTTAGGGTTAGGGTTAGGGGTTAGGGTTAGGGTTAGGGACTTAGGGTCAGTGTTAGGGTTAGGGTTATATCACTTTTCAGGTTTCCTGTTATAATAATTGAACAGGCGACACATATGTGAATTAGTTTACAAAGTTGTGCTTTGCGTTTCTGTTCTTTCAATGGAAACTTGTTTCTGTGCTGTACAGTGCGAGATAACACTTTTCAGTTTTCCTGTATTTCTAATTGAGCGAGCGACACACAGGTGATTTAGTTTACAAATTAGTGATTTTCTTTTTTGTTCTTTCGTTTGAAACTTGTTGCTGTGCTGTACAATATGATATATCACTTTTCAGTTTTCCTGTTATAATAATTGAACAGGCGACACGTATGTGAATTCATTTACAAAGTTGTGCTTTGAGTTTCTGTTCTTTCGATGGAAACTTGTTCCTGTGCTGTGCAGTGCGTTATATCACTTTTCAGTTTTCCTGTTATAATAATTGAACAGGCGACATATATGTGAAATCGTTTACAAAGTTGTGCTTTGCGTTTCTGTTCTTTCGATGGAAACTTTTTCCTGTGCTGTGCAGTGCGTTATATCAATTTTCAGTTTTCCTGTTATAATAATTGAACAGGGGACATGTATGTGAATTAGTTTACAAAGTTGTGCTTTGCAGTTTTGTTCTTTCTATGGAAACTTGTTTCTGTGCCATACAGTGCGAGATAAAACTTTTTGGTTTTCTTGTATTCCTAATTGTGCGAGCGACACAAATGTGATTTAGTGTACAAAGTAGTGCTTTGGATTTCTGTTCTTCGGTTGGAAACTTGTTTCTGTGCTGTACAGTGTGATATATCAGTTTTCAGTTTTCCTGTTGTAAAAATTGAATGGGCGATATGTATGTGATTTAGTTTACAAAGTTGTGCTTTTCTTTTCTGTTCTTTCGATGGAAACTTGTTTCTGTGCCGTACAGTGCAAGACAACACTTTTCGGTTTTCCTGTATTCTTAATTGAGCGAGTGACACACATGTGATTCAGTTTACACATTAGTGCTTTTTATTTACGTTCTTTCGTTGGAAACTTGTTCCTGTTAGGAATAAGTTAGGGTTAGGGTCAGGGTTAGGGTTAGGGTTAGGTTAGGGCTCGGTAAGGGATAGGGTTAGGGTTAGGGTTAGGGTTAGGGTTAGGGTTAGGGTTTGGGGTTAGGGTTAGGGTTAGGGTAAGGTTTAGGGTCTTAGGGTTAGGGTTAGGGTTAGGGTTATATCACTTTTCAGGTTTCCTGTTATAATAATTGAACAGGCGACACATATGTGAATTAGTTTACAAAGTTGTGCTTTGCGTTTCTGTTCTTTCAATGGAAACTTGTTTCTGTGCCGTACAGTGCGAGATAACACTTTTCAGTTTTCCTGTATTCCTAATTGAGCGAGCGACACACAGGTGATTCCGTTTAAAAGTAGTGCTTTGCTTTTCTGTTCTTTCGTTCGAAACTTGTTCTTGTGCTGTACAGTGAGATATATCACTTTTCAGTTTTCCTGTATTCCTAATGGAGCGAGTGACAGACGTGATTTAGTTTACAAATTAGTGATTTTCTTTTTTGTTCTTTCATTTGAAACTTGTTCCTGTGCTGTACAATATGATATATCACTTTTCGGTTTTCCTGTTATAATGTTTGAACAGGTGACACGTATGTGAATTCGTTTACAAAGTTGTGCTTTGCGTTTCTGTTCTTTCGATGGAAACTTGTTCCTGTGCTGTGCAGTGCGTTATATCACTTTTCAGTTTTCCTGTTATTTTAATTGAACAGCGGACACGTATGTGAATTAGTTTACAAAGTTGTGCTTTGCAATTCTGTTCTTTCTATGGAAACTTGTTTCTGTGCCATACAGTGCCAGATAAAACTTTTCGGTTTTCCTGTATTCCTAATTGTGCGAGCGACACAAATGTGATTTAGTGTACAAAGTAGTGCTTTGGATTTCTGTTCTTCGGTTGGAAACTTGTTTCTGTGCTGTACAGTGTGATATATCAGTTTTCAGTTTTCCTCTTGTAATAATTGAATGGGCGATACGTATGTGATTTAGTTTACAAAGTTGTGCTTTGCTTTTCTGTTCTTTCGATGGAAACTTGTTTCTGTGCCGTACAGTGCAAGACAACACTTTTCGGTTTTCGAGTATTCTTAATTGAGCGAGTGATACACATGTGATTCAGTTTACAAAGTAGTGCTTTTCATTTACGTTCTTTCGTTGGAAACTTGTTCCTGTTAGGAATAAGTTAGGGTTAGGGTCAGGGTTAGGGTTAGGGTTAGGTTAGGGCTCGGTAAGGGATAGGGTTAGGGTTAGGGTTAAGGTTAGGGTTAGGTTAGGGCTGGGTAAAGGATAGGGTTAGGGTTAGGGTTAGGGTTAGGGTTAGGGTTATATCACTTTTCAGGTTTCCTGTTATAATAATTGAACAGGCGACATATATGTGAATTAGTTTACAAAGTTGTGCTTTGCGTTTCTGTTCTTTCAATGGAAACTTGTTTCTGTGCCGTACAGTGCGAAATAACACTTTTCAGTTTTCCTGTATTCCTAATTGAGCGAGCGACACACAGGTGACACACAAACTTGTTCCTGTGTTGTACAATATGATATATCACTTTTCAGTTTTCTGTTTAAAAGTAGTGCTTTGCTTTCCTGTTCTTTCGTTGGAAACTTGTTCTTGTGCTGTACAGTGAGATATATCACTTTTCAGTTTTTCTGTATTCCTAATGGAGCGAGTTTCACACATGTGATTTAGTTTACAAATTAGTGATTTTCTTTTTTGTTCTTTCATTTGAAACTTGTTCCTGTGCTGTACAATATGATATATCACTTTTCAGGTTTCCTGTTATAATAATTGAACAGGCGACACGTATGTGAATTCGTTTACAAAGTTGTGCTTTGAGTTTCTGTTCTTTCGATGGAAACTTGTTCCTGTGCTGTACAGTGCGTTATATAACTTTTCAGTTTTCCTGTTATAATAATTGAACAGGCGACATATATGTGAATTAGTTTACAAAGTTGTGCTTTGCATTTCTGTTCTTTCTTTGGAAACTTGTTTCTGTGCCATACAGTGCGCTTTAAAACTTTTCGGTTTTCCTGTATTTCTAATTGTGCGAGCGACACAAATGTGATTTACTATACAAAGTAGTGCTTTGGATTTCTGTTCTTCGGTTGGAAACTTGTTTCTGTGCTGTACAGTGTGATATATCAGTTTTCAGTTTTCCTGTTGTAATAATTGAATGGGCGATACATATGTGATTTAGTTTACAAAGTTGTGCTTTGCTTTTCTGTTCTTACGATGGAAACTTGTTTTGTGCCGTACAGTGCAAGATAACACTTTTCGGTTTTACTGTATTCTTAATTGAGCGAGTGACACACATGTGATTCAGTTTACAAAGTAGTGCTTTTCATTTACGTTCTTTCGTTGGAAACTTGTTCCTGTTAGGAATACGTTAGGGTTAGGGTCAGGGTTAGGGTTAGGGTTAGGGTTAGGTTAGGGCTCGGTAAGGGATAGGGTTAGGGTTAGGGTTAGGGTTAGGGTTAGGTTAGGGCTGGGTAAGGGATAGGGTTAGGGTTAGGGTTAGGGTTAGGGTTAAAGTTAGGGGTTAGGGTTAGGGTTAGGGTTAGGGTTAGGGACTTAGGGTTAGGTTTAGGGTTAGGGTTATATCACTTTTCAGGTTTCCTGTTATAATAATTGAACAGGCGACACATATGTGAATTAGTTTACAAAGTTGTGCTTTGCGTTTCTGTTCTTTCAATGGAAACTTGTTTCTGTGCCGTACAGTGCAAGATAACACTTTTCAATTTTCCTGTATTCCTAATTGAGTGAGCGACACATAGGTGATTCCGTTTAAAAGTAGTGCTTTGCTTTTCTGTTCTTTCGTTGGAAACTTGTTCTTGTGCTGTACAGTGAGATATATCACATTTCAGTTTTTCTGTATTCCTAATAGAGCGAGTGACACACATGTGATTTAGTTTACAAATTAGTGATTTTCTATTTTGTCCTTTCATTTGAAACTTGTTCCTGTGCTGTACAATATGATATATCACTTTTCAGTTTTCCTGTTATAATAATTGAACAGGCGACACGTATGTGAATTCGTTTACAAAATTGTGCTTTGAGTTTCTGTTCTTTCGATGGAAACTTGTTCCTGTGCTGTACAGTGCGTTATATAACTTTTCAGTTTTCCTGTTATAATAATTGAACAGGCGACACATATGTGAATCAGTTTACAAAGTTGTGTTTTGCGTTTCTGTTCTTTCTTTGGAAACTTGTTTCTGTGCCATACAGTGCGAGATAAAACTTTTCGGTTTTCCTGTATTCCTAATTGTGCGAGCAACACAAATGTGATTTAGTGTACAAAGTAGTGCTTTGGATTTCTGTTCTTCGGTTGGAAACTTGTTTCTGTGCCATACAGTGCGAGATAAAACTTTTCGGTTTTCCTGTATTCTTAATTGAGCGAGTGACACACATGTGATTCAGTTTACAAAGTAGTGCTTTTCATTTACGTTCTTTCGTTGGAAACTTGTTCCTGTTAGGAATAAGTTAGGGTTAGGGTCAGGGTTAGGGTTAGGGTTAGGTTAGGGCTGGGTAAAAGATAGGGTTAGGGTTAGGGTTAGGGTTAGGGTTAGGGTTAGGGGTTAGGGTTAGGGTTAGGGTTAGGGTTAGGGCCTTAGGGTCAGTGTTAGGGTTAGGGTTATATCACTTTTCAGGTTTCCTGTTATAATAATTGAACAGGCGACACATATGTGAATTAGTTTACAAAGTTGTGCATTGCGTTTCTGTTCTTTCAATGGAAACTTGTTTCTGTGCTGTACAGTGCGAGATAACACTTTTCAGTTTTCCTGTATTTCTAATTGAGCGAGCGACACACAGGTGATTTAGTTTACAAATTAGTGATTTTCTTTTTTGTTCTTTCGTTTGAAACTTGTTGCTGTGCTGTACAATATATCACTTTTCAGTTTTCCTGTTATAATAATTGAACAGGCGACACGTATGTGAATTCATTTACAAAGTTGTGCTTTGAGTTTCTGTTCTTTCGATGGAAACTTGTTCCTGTGCTGTGCAGTGCGTTATATCACTTTTCAGTTTTCCTGTTATAATAATTGAACAGGCGACATATATGTGAAATCGTTTACAAAGTTGTGCTTTGCGTTTCTGTTCTTTCGATGGAAACTTTTTCCTGTGCTGTGCAGTGCGTTATATCACTTTTCAGTTTTCCTGTTATAATAATTGAACAGGGGACATGTATGTGAATTAATTTACAAAGTTGTGCTTTGCAGTTTTGTTCTTTCTATGGAAACTTGTTTCTGTGCCATACAGTGCGAGATAAAACTTTTTGGTTTTCCTGTATTCCTAATTGTGCGAGCGACACAAATGTGATTTAGTGTACAAAGTAGTGCTTTGGATTTCTGTTCTTCGGTTGGAAACTTGTTTCTGTGCTGTACAGTGTGATATATCAGTTTTCAGTTTTCCTGTTGTAATAATTGAATGGGCGATATGTATGTGATTTAGTTTACAAAGTTGTGCTTTTCTTTTCTGTTCTTTCGATGGAAACTTGTTTCTGTGCCGTACAGTGCAAGACAACACTTTTCGGTTTTCCTGTATTCTTAATTGAGCGAGTGACACACATGTGATTCAGTTTACACATTAGTGCTTTTTATTTACGTTCTTTCGTTGGAAACTTGTTCCTGTTAGGAATAAGTTAGGGTTAGGGTCAGGGTTAGGGTTAGGGTTAGGTTAGGGCTCGGTAAGGGATAGGGTTAGGGTTAGGGTTAGGGTTAGGGTTAGGGTTAGGGGTTAGGGTTAGGGTTAGGGTAAGGTTTAGGGTCTTAGGGTTAGGGTTAGGGTTAGGGTTATATCACTTTTCAGGTTTCCTGTTATAATAATTGAACAGGCGACACATATGTGAATTAGTTTACAAAGTTGTGCTTTGCGTTTCTGTTCTTTCAATGGAAACTTGTTTCTGTGCCGTACAGTGCGAGATAACACTTTTCAGTTTTCCTGTATTCCTAATTGAGCGAGCGACACACAGGTGATTCCGTTTAAAAGTAGTGCTTTGCTTTTCTGTTCTTTCGTTCGAAACTTGTTCTTGTGCTGTACAGTGAGATATATCACTTTTCAGTTTTCCTGTATTCCTAATGGAGCGAGTGACAGACGTGATTTAGTTTACAAATTAGTGATTTTCTTTTTTGTTCTTTCATTTGAAACTTGTTCCTGTGCTGTACAATATGATATATCACTTTTCAGTTTTCCTGTTATAATGTTTGAACAGGTGACACGTATGTGAATTCGTTTACAAAGTTGTGCTTTGCGTTTCTGTTCTTTCGATGGAAACTTGTTCCTGTGCTGTGCAGTGCGTTATATCACTTTTCAGTTTTCCTGTTATAATAATTGAACAGGGGACACGTATGTGAATTAGTTTACAAAGTTGTGCTTTGCAGTTCTGTTCTTTCTATGGAAACTTGTTTCTGTGCCATACAGTGCCAGATAAAACTTTTCGGTTTTCCTGTATTCCTAATTGTGCGAGCGACACAAATGTGATTTAGTGTACAAAGTAGTGCTTTGGATTTCTGTTCTTCGGTTGGAAACTTGTTTCTGTGCTGTACAGTGTGATATATCAGTTTTCAGTTTTCCTGTTGTAATAATTGAATGGGCGATACATATGTGATTTAGTTTACAAAGTTGTGCTTTGCTTTTCTCTTCTTTCGATGGAAACTTGTTTCTGTGCCGTACAGTGCAAGACAACACTTTTCGGTTTTCGAGTATTCTTAATTGAGCGAGTGATACACATGTGATTCAGTTTACAAAGTAGTGCTTTTCATTTACGTTCTTTCGTTGGAAACTTGTTCCTGTTAGGAATAAGTTAGGGTTAGGGTCAGGGTTAGGGTTAGGGTTAGGTTAGGGCTCGGTAAGGGATAGGGTTAGGGTTAGGGTTAGGGTTAGGGTTAGGGTTAGGTTAGGGCTGGGTAAAGGATAGGGTTAGGGTTAGGGTTAGGGTTAGGGTTAGGGTTAGGGGTTAGGGTTAGGGTTAGGGTTAGGGTTAGGGACTTAGGGTTAGGGTTAGGGTTAGGGTTATATCACTTTTCAGGTTTCCTGTTATAATAATTGAACAGGCAACACATATGTGAATTAGTTTACAAAGTTGTGCTTTGCGTTTCTGTTCTTTCAATGGAAACTTGTTTCTGTGCCGTACAGTGCGAAATAACACTTTTCAGTTTTCCTGTATTCCTAACTGAGCGAGCGACACACAGGTGACACACAAACTTGTTCCTGTGTTGTACAATATGATATATCACTTTTCAGTTTTCTGTTTAAAAGTAGTGCTTTGCTTTCCTGTTCTTTCGTTGGAAACTTGTTCATGTGCTGTACAGTGAGATATATCACTTTTCAGTTTTTCTGAATTCCTAATGGAGCGAGTTTCACACATGTGATTTAGTTTACAAATTAGTGATTTTCTTTTTTGTTCTTTCATTTGAAACTTGTTCCTGTGCTGTACAATATGATATATCACTTTTCAGTTTTCCTGTTATAATAATTGAACAGGCGACACGTATGTGAATTCGTTTACAAAGTTGTGCTTTGAGTTTCTGTTCTTTCGATGGAAACTTGTTCCTGTGCTGTCCAGTGCGTTATATAACTTTTCAGTTTTCCTGTTATAATAATTGAACAGGCGACATATATGTGATTTAGTGTACAAAGTATTGCTTTGGATTTCTGTTCTTCGGTTGGAAAATTGTTTCTGTGCTGTACAGTGTGATATATCAGTTTCCAGTTTTCCTGTTGTAATAATTGAATGGGCGATACGTATGTGATTTAGTTTACAAAGTTGTGCTTTGCTTTTCTGTTCTTTCGATGGAAACTTGTTTCTGTGCCGTACAGTGCAAGACAACACTTTTCGGTTTTCGAGTATTCTTAATTGAGCGAGTGATACACATGTGATTCAGTTTACAAAGTAGTGCTTTTCATTTACGTTCTTTCGTTGGAAACTTGTTCCTGTTAGGAATAAGTTAGGGTTAGGGTCAGGGTTAGGGTTAGGGTTAGGTTAGGGCTCAGTAAGGGATAGGGTTAGGGTTAGGGTTAGGGTTAGGTTAGGGCTGGGTAAGGGATAGGGTTAGGGTTAGGGTTAGGGTTAGGGTTGGGGTTAGGGGTTAGGGTTAGGGTTAGGGTTAGTTTTAGGGACTTAGGGTTAGGGTTAGGGTTAGGGTTATATCACTTTTCAGGTTTCCTGTTATAATAATTGAACAGGCGACACATATGTGAATTAGTTTACAAAGTTGTGCTTTGCGTTTCTCTTCTTTCAATGGAAACTTGTTTCTGTGCCATACAGTGAGAGATAACACTTTTCAATTTTCTGTATTCCTAATTGAGCTAGCGACACACAGGTGATTCCGTTTAAAAGTAGTGCTTTGCTTTTCTGTTCTTTCGTTGGAAACTTGTTCTTGTGCTGTACAGTGAGATATATCACTTTTCAGTTTTTCTGTATTCCTAATGGAGCGAGTGACACACATGTGATTTAGTTTACAAATTAGTGATTTTCTTTTTTGTTCTTTCATTTGAAACTTGTTCCTGTGCTGTACAATATGATATATCACTTTTCAGTTTTCCTGTTATAATAATTGAACAGGCGACACGTATGTGAATTCGTTTACAAAGTTGTGCTTTGCGTTTCTGTTCTTTCAATGGAAACTTGTTTCTGTGCTGTACAGTGCGAGATAACACTTTTCAGTTTTCCTGTATTTCTAATTGAGCGAGCGACACACAGGTGATTCCGTTTAAAAGTAGTGCTTTGCTTTTCTGGTCTTTCGTTGGAAACTTGTTCTTGTGCTGTACAGTGAGATATATCACTTTTCAGTTTTCCTGTATTCCTAATGGAGCGAGTGACACACATGTGATTTAGTTTACAAATTAGTGATTTTCTTTTTTGTTCTTTCATTTGAAACTTGTTGCTGTGCTGTACAATATGATATATCACTTTTCAGTTTTCCTGTTATAATAATTGAACACGCGACACGTATGTGAATTCGTTTACAAAGTTGTGCTTTGAGTTTCTGTTCTTTCGATGGAAACTTGTTCCTGTGCTGTACAGTGCGTTATATCACTTTTCAGTTTTCCTGTTATAATAATTGAACAGGCGACACATATGTGAATTAGTTTACAAAGTTGTGCTTTGCAGTTCTGTTCTTTCTATGGAAACTTGTTTCTGTGCCATACAGTGCCAGATAAAACTTTTCGGTTTTCCTGTATTCCTAATTGTGCGAGTGACACAAATGTGATTTATTGTACAAAGTAGTGCTTTGGATTTCTGTTCTTCGGTTGGAAACTTGTTTCTGTGCTGTACAGTGTGATATATCAGTTTTCAGTTTTCCTGTTGTAATAATTGAATGGGCGATACGTATGTGATTTAGTTTACAAAGTTGTGCTTTGCTTTTCTGTTCTTTCGATGGAAACTTGTTTCTGTGCTGTACAGTGCAAGACAACACTTTTCGGTTTTCCTGTATTCTTAATTGAGCGAGTGATACACATGTGATTCAGTTTACAAAGTAGTGCTTTTCATTTACGTTCTTTCGTTGGAAACTTGTTCCTGTTAGGAATAAGTTAGGGTTAGGGTCAGGGTTAGGGATAGGGTTAGGTTAGGGCTCGGTAAGGGATAGGGTTAGGGTTAGGGTTAGGGTTAGGTTAGGGCTGGGTAAGGGATAGGGTTAGGGTTAGGGTTAGGGTTAGGGTTAGGGGTTAGGGTTAGGGTTAGGGTTAGGGTTAGGGACTTAGGGTTAGGGTTAGGGTTAGGGTTATATCACTTTTCAGGTTTCCTGTTATAATAATTGAACAGGCGACACATATGTGAATTAGTTTACAAAGTTGTGCTTTGCGTTTCTGTTCTTTCAATGGAAACTTGTTTCTGTGCCGTACAGTGCGAGATAACACTTTTCAGTTTTCCTGTATTCCTAATTGAGCGAGCGACACACAGGTGACACACAAACTTGTTCCTGTGTTGTACAATATGATATATCACTTTTCAGTTTTCCGTTTAAAAGTAGTGCTTTGCTTTCCTGTTCTTTCGTTGCAAACTTGTTCTTGTGCTGTACAGTGAGATATATCACTTTTCAGTTTTTCTGTATTCCTAATGGAGCGAGTTTCACACATGTGATTTAGTTTACAAATTAGTGATTTTCTTTTTTGTTCTTTCATTTGAAACTTGTTCCTGTGCTGTACAATATGATATATCACTTTTCAGTTTTCCTGTTATAATAATTGAACAGGCGAAACGTATGTGAATTCGTTTACAAAGTTGTGCTTTGAGTTTCTGTTCATTCGATGGAAACTTGTTCCTGTGCTGTACAGTGCGTTATATAACTTTTCAGTTTTCCTGTTATAATAATTGAACAGGCGACATATATGTGAATTAGTTTACAAAGTTGTGCTTTGCGTTTCTGTTCTTTCCATGGAAACTTGTTCCTGTGCTGTGCAGTGTGTTATATCACTTTTCAGTTTTCCTGTTATAATAATTGAACAGGGGACACGTATGTGAATTAGTTTACAAAGTTGTGCTTTGCATTTCTGTTCTTTCTTTGGAAACTTGTTTCTGTGCCATACAGTGCGCTTTAAAACTTTTCGGTTTTCCTGTATTTCTAATTGTGCGAGCGACACAAATGTGATTTAGTGTACAAAGTAGTGCTTTGGATTTCTGTTCTTCGGTTGGAAACTTGTTTCTGTGCTGTAAAGTGTGATATATCAGTTTTCAGTTTTCCTGTTGTAATAATTGAATGGGCTATACGTATGTGATTTAGTTTACAAAGTTGTGCTTTGCTTTTCTGTTCTTTCGATGGAAACTTGTTTCTGTGCCGTACAGTGCAAGATAACACTTTTCGGTTTTCCTGTATTCTTAATTGAGCGAGTGACACACATGTGATTCAGTTTACAAAGTAGTGCTTTTCATTTACGTTCTTTCGTTGGAAACTTGTTCCTGTTATGAATAAGTTAGGGTTAGGGTCAGGGTTAGGGTTAGGGTTAGGTTAGGGCTGGGTAAAAGATAGGGTTAGGGTTAGGGTTAGGGTTAGGGTTAGGGGTTAGGGTTAGGGTTAGGGTTAGGGTTAGGGACTTAGGGCTAGTGTTAGGGTTAGGTTTATATCACTTTTCAGGTTTCCTGTTATAATAATTGAACAGGCGACACATATGTGAATTAGTTTACAAAGTTGTGCTTTGCGTTTCTGTTCATTCAATGGTAACTTGTTTCTGTGCTGTACAGTGCGAGATAACACTTTTCAGTTTTCCTGTATTTCTAATTGAGCGAGCGACACACAGGTGATTCCGTTTAAAAGTAGTGCTTTGCTTTTCTGGTCTTTCGTTGGAAACTTGTTCTTGTGCTGTACAGTGAGATATATCACTTTTCAGTTTTCCTGTATTCCTAATGGAGCGAGTGACACACATGTGATTTAGTTTACAAATTAGTGATTTTCTTTTTTGTTCTTTCATTTGAAACTTGTTTCTGTGCTGTACAATATGATATATCACTTTTCAGTTTTCCTGTTATAATAATTGAACAGGCGACACGTATGTGAATTCGTTTACAAAGTTGTGCTTTGCGTTTCTGTTCTTTCGATGGAAACTTGTTCCTGTGCTGTGCAGTGCGTTATATCACTTTTCAGTTTTCCTGTTATAATAATTGAACAGGCGACACATATGTGAATTCGTTTACAAAGTTGTGCTTTGCGTTTCTGTTCTTTCGATGGAAATTTGTTCCTGTGCTGTGCAGTGCGTTATATCACTTTTCAGTTTTCCTGTTATAATAATTGAACAGGGGACACGTATGTGAATTAGTTTACAAAGTCGTGCTTTGCAGTTCTGTTCTTTCTATGGAAACTTGTTTCTGTGCCATACAGTGCGAGATAAAACTTTTCGGTTTTCCTGTATTCCTAATTGTGCGAGCGACACAAATGTGATTTAGTGTACAAAGTAGTGCTTTGGATTTCTGTTCTTCGGTTGGAAACTTGTTTCTGTGCTGTACAGTGTGATATATCAGTTTTCAGTTTTCCTGTTGTAATAATTGAATGGGCGATACATATGTGATTTAGTTTACAAAGTTGTGCTTTGCTTTTCTGTTCTTTCGATGGAAACTTGTTTCTGTGCCGTACAGTGCAAGACAACACTTTTCGGTTTTCGAGTATTCTTAATTGAGCGAGTGATACACATGTGATTCAGTTTACAAAGTAGTGCTTTTCATTTACGTTCTTTCGTTGGAAACTTGTTCCTGTTAGGAATAAGTTAGGGTTAGCGTCTGGGTTAGGGTTAGGGTTAGGTTAGGGCTCGGTAAGGGATAGGGTTAGGGTTAGGGTTAGGGTTAGGTTAGGGCTGGGTAAGGGTTAGGGTTAGGGTTAGGGTTAGGGTTAGGGGTTAGGGTTAGGGTTAGGGTTAGTTTTAGGGACTTAGGTTTAGGGTTAGGGTTAGGGTTATATCACTTTTCAGGTTTCCTGTTATAATAATTGAACAGGCGACACATATGTGAATTAGTTTACAAAGTTGTGCTTTGCGTTTCTGTTCTTTCAATGGAAACTTGTTTCTGTGCCGTACAGTAAGAGATAACACTTTTCATTTTTCCTGTATTCCTAATTGAGCGAGCGACACACAGGTGATTCCGTTTAAAAGTAGTGCTTTGCTTTTCTGTTCTTTCTTTGGAAACTTGTTCTTGTGCTGTACAGTGAGATATATCACTTTTCAGTTTTTCTGTATTCCTAATGGAGCGAGTGACACACATGTGATTTAGTTACAAATTAGTGATTTTCTTTTTTGTTATTTCATTTGAAACTTGTTCCTGTGCTGTACAATATGATATATCACTTTTCAGTTTTCCTGTTATAATAATTGAACAGGCGACACGTATGTGAATTCGTTTACAAAGTTGTGCTTTGAGTTTCTGTTCTTTCGATGGAAACTTGTTCCTGTGCTGTACAGTGCGTTATATAACTTTTCAGTTTTCCTGTTATACTAATTGAACAGGCGACACATATGTGAATTAGTTTACAAAGTTGTGCTTTGCGTTTCTGTTCTTTCAATGGAAACTTGTTTCTGTGCCGTACAGTGCGAGATAACACTTTTCAATTTTCTGTATTCCTAATTGAGCGAGCGACACACAGGTGATTCCGTTTAAAAGTAGTGCTTTGCTTTTCTGTTCTTTCGTTGGAAACTTGTTCTTGTGCTGTACAGTGAGATATATCACTTTTCAGTTTTTCTGTATTCCTAATGGAGCGAGTGACACACATGTGATTTAGTTTACAAATTAGTGATTTTCTTTTTTGTTCTTTCATTTGAAACTTGTTCCTGTGCTGTACAATATGATATATCACTTTTCAGTTTTCCTGTTATAATAATTGAACAGGCGACACGTATGTGAATTCGTTTACAAAGTTGTGCTTTGAGTTTCTGTTCTTTCGATGGAAACTTGTTCCTGTGCTGTACAGTGCGTTATATAACTTTTCAGTTTTCCTGTTATAATAATTGAACAGGCGACACATATGTGAATTAGTTTACAAAGTTGTGCTTTGCGTTTCTGTTCTTTCGATGGAAACTTGTTCCTGTGCTGTGCAGTGCGTTATATCACTTTTCAGTTTTCCTGTTATAATAATTGAACAGGGGACACGTATGTGAATTAGTTTACAAAGTTGTGCTTTGCATTTCTGTTCTTTCTTTAGAAACTTGTTTCTGTGCCATACAGTGCGAGATAAAACTTTTCGGTTTTCCTGTATTCCTAACTGTGCGAGCGACACAAATGTGATTTAGTGTACAAAGTAGTGCTTTGGATTTCTGTTCTTCGGTTGGAAACTTGTTTCTGTGCTGTACAGTGTGATATATCAGTTTTCAGTTTTCCTGTTGTAATAATTGAATGGACGACACGTATGTGATTTAGTTTACAAAGTTGTGCTTTGAGTTTCTGTTCTTTCGATGGAAACTTGTTCCTGTGCTGTGCAGTGCGTTATATCACTTTTCAGTTTTCCTGTTATAGTAATTGAACAGGCGACACATATGTGAATTAGTTTACAAAGTTGTGCTTTGCGTTTCTGTTCTTTCGATCGAAACTTGTTCCTGTGCTGTGCAGTGCGTTATATCACTTTTCAGTTTTCCTGTTATAATAATTGAACAGGGGACATGTATGTGAATTAGTTTACAAAGTTGTGCTTTGCATTTCTGTTCTTTCTTTGGAAACTTGTTTCTGTGCCATACAGTGCGCTTTAAAACTTTTCGGTTTTCCTGTATTCCTAATTGTGCGAGAGACACAAATGTGATTTAGTGTACAAAGTAGTGCTTTGGATTTCTGTTCTTCGGTTGGAAACATGTTTCTGTGCTGTACAGTGTGATATATCAGTTTTCAGTTTTCCTGTTGTAATAATTGAATGTGCGATACGTATGTGATTTAGTTTACAAAGTTGTGCTTTGCTTTTCTGTTCTTTCGATGGAAACTTGTTTCTGTGCCGTACAGTGCAAGACAACACTTTTCGGTTTTCGAGTATTCTTAATTGAGCGAGTGATACACATGTGATTCAGTTTACAAAGTAGTGCTTTTCATTTACGTTCTTTCGTTGGAAACTTGTTCCTGTTAGGAATAAGTTAGGGTTAGGGTCAGGGTTAGGGTTAGGGTTAGGTTAGGGCTCGGTAAGGGATAGGGTTAGGGTTAGGTTTAGGGTTAGGTTTAGGGTTAGGTTAGGGCTGGGTAAGGGATAGGGTTAGGGTTAGGGTTAGTGTTAGGGTTAGGGGTTAGGGTTAGGGTTAGGGTTAGTTTTAGGGACTTAGGGTTAGGGTTAGGGTTAGGGTTATATCACTTTTCAGGTTTCCTGTTATAATAATTGAACAGGCGACACATATATGAATTAGTTTACAAAGTTGTGCTTTGCGTTTCTGTTCTTTCAATGGAAACTTGTTTCTGTGCCGTACAGTGCGAGATAACACTTTTCAATTTTCTGTATTCCTAATTGAGCGAGCGACACACAGGTGATTCCGTTTAAAAGTAGTGCTTTGCTTTTCTGTTCTTTCGTTGGAAACTTGTTCTTGTGCTGTACAGTGAGATATATCACTTTTCAGTTTTTCTGTATTCCTAATGGAGCGAGTGACACACATGTGATTTAGTTTACAAATTAGTGACTTTCTTTTTTGTTCTTTCATTTGAAACTTGTTCCTGTGCTGTACAATATGATATATCACTTTTCAGTTTTCCTGTTATAATAATTGAACAGGCGACACGTATGTGAATTCGTTTACAAAGTTGTGCTTTGAGTTTCTGTTCTTTCGATGGAAACTTGTTCCTGTGCTGTACAGTGCGTTATATAAATATTCAGTTTTCCTGTTATAATAAATGAACAGGCGACACATATGTGAATTAGTTTACAAAGTTGTGCTTCGCGTTTCTGTTCTTTCGATGGAAACTTGTTCCTGTGCTGTGCAGTGTGTTATATCACTTTTCAGTTTTCCTGTTATAATAATTGAACAGGGGACACGTATGTGAATTAGTTTACAAAGTTGTGCTTTGCATTTCTGTTCTTTCTTTGGAAACTTGTTTCTGTGCCATACAGTGCGAGATAAAACTTTTCGGTTTTCCTGTATTCCTAACTGTGCGAGCGACACAAATGTGATTTAGTGTACAAAGTAGTGCTTTGGATTTCTGTTCTTCGGTTGGAAACTTGTTTCTGTGCTGTACAGTGTGATATATCAGTTTTAAGTTTTCCTGTTGTAATAATTGAATGGGCGACAAGTATGTGATTTAGTTTACAAAGTTGTGCTTTGAGTTTCTGTTCTTTCGATGGAAACTTGTTCCTGTGCTGTGCAGTGCGTTATATCACTTTTCAGTTTTCCTGTTATAATAATTGAACAGGCGACACATATGTGAATTAGTTTACAAAGTTGTGCTTTGCGTTTCTGTTCTTTCGTTGGAAACTTGTTCTTGTGCTGTACAGTGAGATATATCACTTTTCAGTTTTTCTGTATTCCTAATGGAGCGAGTGACACACATGTGATTTAGTTTACAAATTAGTGATTTTCTTTTTTGTTCTTTCATTTGAAACTTGTTCCTGTGCTGTACAATATGATATATCACTTTTCAGTTTTCCTGTTATAATAATTGAACAGGCGACACGTATGTGAACTCGTTTACAAAATTGTGCTTTGAGTTTCTGTTCTTTCGATGGAAACTTGTTCCTGTGCTGTACAGTGCGTTATATAACTTTTCAGTTTTCCTGTTATAATAATTGAACAGGCGACACATATGTGAATCAGTTTACAAAGTTGTGTTTTGCGTTTCCGTTCTTTCTTTGGAAACTTGTTTCTGTGCCATACAGTGCGAGATAAAACTTTTCGGTTTTCCTGTATTCCTAATTGTGCGAGCGACACAAATGTGATTTAGTGTACAAAGTAGTGCTTTGGATTTCTGTTCTTCGGTTGGAAACTTGTTTCTGTGCTGTACAGTGTGATATATCAGTTTTCAGTTTTCCTGTTGTAATAATTGAATGGGCGATACGTATGTGATTTAGTTTACAAAGTTGTGCTTTGCTTTTCTGTTCTTTCGATGGAAACTTGTTTCTGTGCCGTACAGTGCAAGACAACACTTTTCAGTTTTCGAGTATTCTTAATTGAGCGAGTGATACACATGTGATTCAGTTTACAAAGTAGTGCTTTCCATTTACGTTCTTTCGTTGGAAACTTGTTCCTGTTAGGAATAAGTTAGGGTTAGGGTCAGGGTTAGGGTTAGGGTTAGGTTAGGGCTGGGTAAGGGATAGGGTTAGGGTTAGGGTTAGGGTTAGGGTTAGGGTTAGGGGTTAGGGTTAGGGTTAGGGTTAGTTTCAGGGACTTAGGGTTAGGGTTAGGGTTAGGGTTATATCACTTTTAAAGGTTTCCTGTTATAATAATTGAACAGGCGACACATATGTGAATTAGTTTACAAAGTTGTGCTTTGCGTTTCTGTTCTTTCAATGGA
Source organism: Meriones unguiculatus (assembly GCF_030254825.1). NCBI lineage: Eukaryota > Metazoa > Chordata > Mammalia > Rodentia > Muridae > Meriones > Meriones unguiculatus. Next base: position 11,207,008 of record NW_026843646.1, on the reverse strand, counting down.
AACTTGTTTCTGTGCCGTACAGTGCGAGATAACACTTTTCAATTTTCTGTATTCCTAATTGAGCTAACGACACACAGGTGATTCCGTTTAAAGTAGTGCTTTGCTTTTCTGTTCTTTCGTTGGAAACTTGTTCTTGTGCTGTACAGTGAGATATATCACTTTTCAGTTTTTCTGTATTCCTAATGGAGCGAGTGACACACATGTGATTTAGCTTACAAATTAGTGATTTTCTTTTTTGTTCTTTCATTTGAAACTTGTTCCTGTGCTGTACAATATGATATATCACTTTTCAGTTTTCCTGTTATAATAATTGAACAGGCGACAAGTATGTGAATTCGTTTACAAAGTTGTGCTTTGAGTTTCTGTTCTTTCGATGGAAACTTGTTCCTGTGCTGTACAGTGCGTTATATAACTTTTCAGTTTTCCTGTTATAATAATTGAACAGGCGACACATATGTGAATTAGTTTACAAAGTTGTGCTTCGCGTTTCTGTTCTTTCGATGGAAACTTGTTCCTGTGCTGTGCAGTGTGTTATATCACTTTTCAGTTTTCCTGTTATAATAATTGAACAGGGGACACGTATGTGAATTAGTTTACAAAGTTGTGCTTTTCAGTTCTGTTCTTTCTATGGAAACTTGTTTCTGTGCCATACAGTGCGAGATAAAACTTTTCTGTTTTCCTGTATTCCTAATTGTGCGAGCGACACAAATGTGATTTAGTGTACAAAGTCTTGCTTTGGATTTCTGTTCTTCGGTTGGAAACTTGTTTCTGTGCTGTACAGTGTGATATATCAGTTTTCAGTTTTCCTGTTGTAATAATTGAATGGGCGACAAGTATGTGATTTAGTTTACAAAGTTGTGCTTTGAGTTTCTGTTCTTTCGATGGAAACTTGTTCCTGTGCTGTGCAGTGCGTTATATCACTTTTCAGTTTTCCTGTTATAATATTTGAACAGGCGACACATATGTGAATTAGTTTACAAAGTTGTGCTTTGCGTTTCTGTTCTTTCAATGGAAACTTGTTTCTGTGCCGAACAGTGCGAGATAACACTTTTCAATTTTCCTGTATTCCTAATTGAGCGAGCGACACACAGGTGATTCCGTTTAAAAGTAGTGCTTTGCTTTTCTGTTCTTTCGTTGGAAACTTGTTCTTGTGCTGTACAGTGAGATATATCACTTTTCAGTTTTTCTGTATTCCTAATGGAGCGAGTGACACACATGTGATTTAGTTTACAAATTAGTGACTTTCTTTTTTGTTCTTTCATTTGAAACTTGTTCCTGTGCTGTACAATATGATATATCACTTTTCAGTTTTTCTGTTATAATAATTGAACAGGCGACACGTATGTGAATTCGTTTACAAAGTTGTGCTTTGAGTTTCTGTTCTTTCGATGGAAACTTGTTCCTGTGCTGTACAGTGCGTTATATAACTATTCAGTTTTCCTGTTATAATAATTGAACAGGCGACACATATGTGAATTAGTTTACAAAGTTGTGCTTCGCGTTTCTGTTCTTTAGATGGAAACTTGTTCCTGTGCTGTGCAGTGTGTTATATCACTTTTCAGTTTTCCTGTTATAATAATTGAACAGGGGACACGTATGTGAATTAGTTTACAAAGTTGTGCTTTGCATTTCTGTTCTTTCTTTGGAAACTTGTTTCTGTGCCATACAGTGCGAGATAAAACTTTTCGGTTTTCCTGTATTCCTAACTGTGCGAGCGACACAAATGTGATTTAGTGTACAAAGTAGTGCTTTGGATTTCTGTTCTTCGGTTGGAAACTTGTTTCTGTGCTGTACAGTGTGATATATCAGTTGTCAGTTTTCCTGTTGTAATAATTGAATGGGCGACACGTATGTGATTTAGTTTACAAAGTTGTGCTTTGAGTTTCTGTTCTTTCGATGGAAACTTGTTCCTGTGCTGTGCAGTGCGTTATATCACTTTTCAGTTTTCCTGTTATAATAATTGAACAGGCGACACATATGTGAATTAGTTTACAAAGTTGTGCTTTGCATTTCTGTTCTTTCAATGGAAACTTGTTTCTGTGCCGTACAGTGCGAGATAACACTTTTCAATTTTCCTGTATTCCTAATTGAGCGAGCGACACACAGGTGATTCCGTTTAAAAGTAGTGCTTTGCTTTTCTGTTCTTTCGTTGGAAACTTGTTCTTGTGCTGTACAGTGAGATATATCACTTTTCAGTTTTTCTGTATTCCTAATGGAGCGAGTGACACACATGTGATTTAGTTTACAAATTAGTGATTTTCTTTTTTGTTCTTTCATTTGAAACTTGTTCCTGTGCTGTACAATATGATATATCACTTTTCAGTTTTCCTGTTATAATAATTGAACAGGCGACACGTATGTGAACTCGTTTACAAAATTGTGCTTTGAGTTTCTGTTCTTTCGATGGAAACTTGTTCCTGTGCTGTACAGTGCGTTATATAACTTTTCAGTTTTCCTGTTATAATAATTGAACAGGCGACACATATGTGAATCAGTTTACAAAGTTGTGTTTTGCGTTTCTGTTCTTTCTTTGGAAACTTGTTTCTGTGCCATACAGTGCGAGATAAAACTTTTCGGTTTTCCTGTATTCCTACTTGTGCGAGCGACACAAATGTGATTTAGTGTACAAAGTAGTGCTTTGGATTTCTGTTCTTCGGTTGGAAACTTGTTTCTGTGCTGTACAGTGTGATATATCAGTTTTCAGTTTTCCTGTTGTAATAATTGAATGGGCGATACGTATGTGATTTAGTTTACAAAGTTGTGCTTTGCTTTTCTGTTCTTTCGATGGAAACTTGTTTCTGTGCCGTACAGTGCAAGATAACACTTTTCGGTTTTCCTGTATTCTTAATTGAGCAAATGACACACATGTGATTCAGTTTACAAAGTAGTGCTTTTCATTTACGTTCTTTCGTTGGAAACTTGTTCCTGTTAGGAATAAGTTAGGGTTAGGGTCAGGGTTAGGGTTAGGGTTAGGTGAGGGCTGGGTAAGGGATAGGGTTAGGGTTAGGGTTAGGGTTAGGGTTAGGGTTAGGGTTAGGGGTTAGGGTTAGGGTTAGGGTTAGGGTTAGGGACTTAGGGTTAGGGTTAGGGTTAGGGTTATATCACTTTTCAGGTTTCCTGTTATAATAATTGAACAGGCGACACATATGTGAATTAGTTTACAAAGTTGTGCTTTGCGTTTCTGTTCTTTCAATGGAAACTTCTTTCTGTGCCGTACAGTGCGAGATAACACTTTTCAGTTTTCCTGTATTCCTAATGGAGCGAGTGACAGACATGTGATTTAGTTTACAAATTAGTGATTTTCTTTTTTGTTATTTCATTTGAAACTTGTTCCTGTGCTGTACAATATGATATATCACTTTTCAGTTTTCCTGTTATAATATTTGAACAGGCGACACGTATGTGAATTCGTTTAAAAAGTTGTGCTTTGAGTTTCTGTTCTTTCGATGGAAACTTGTTCCTGTGCTGTGCAGTGCGTTATATCACTTTTCAGTTTTCCTGTTATAATAATTGAACAGGGGACACGTATGTGAATTAGTTTACAAAGTTGTGCTTTGCAGTTCTGTTCTTTCTATGGAAACTTGTTTCTGTGCCATACAGTGCCAGATAAAACTTTTCGGTTTTCCTGTATTCCTAATTGTGCGAGCGACACAAATGTGATTTAGTGTACAAAGTAGTGCTTTGGATTTCTGTTCTTCGGTTGGAAACTTGTTTCTGTGCTGTACAGTGTGATATATCAGTTTTCAGTTTTCCTGTTGTAATAATTGAATGGGCGACACGTATGTGATTTAGTTTACAAAGTTGTGCTTTGCTTTTCTGTTCTTTCGATGGAAACTTGTTTCTGTGCCGTACAGTGCAAGACAACACTTTTCGGTTTTTGAGTATTCTTAATTGAGCGAGTGATACACATGTGATTCAGTTTACAAAGTAGTGCTTTTCATTTACGTTCTTTCGTTGGAAACTTGTTCCTGTTAGGAATAAGTTAGGGTTAGGGTCAGGGTTAGCGTTAGGGTTAGGTTAGGGCTCGGTAAGGGATAGGGTTAGGGTTAGGGTTAGGTTAGGGCTGGGTAAGGGATAGGGTTAGGGTTAGGGTTAGGGTTAGGGTTAGGTGTTAGGGTTAGGGTTAGGGTTAGTTTTAGGGACTTAGGGTTAGGGTTAGGGTTAGGGTTATATCACTTTTCAGGTTTCCTGTTATAATAATTGAACAGGCGACACATATGTGAATTAGTTTACAAAGTTGTGCTTTGCGTTTCTGTTCTTTCAATGGAAACTTGTTTCTGTGCCGTACAGTGCGAGATAACACTTTTCAATTTTCTGTATTCCTAATTGAGCTAACGACACACAGGTGATTCCGTTTAAAAGTAGTGCTTTGCTTTTCTGTTCTTTCGTTGGAAACTTGTTCTTGTGCTGTACAGTGAGATATATCACTTTTCAGTTTTTCTGTATTCCTAATGGAGCGAGTGACACACATGTGATTTAGTTTACAAATTAGTGATTTTCTTTTTTGTTCTTTCATTTGAAACTTGTTCCTGTGCTGTACAATATGATATATCACGTTTCAGTTTTCCTGTTATAATAATTGAAGAGGCGACACGTATGTGAATTAGTTTACAAAGTTGTGCTTTGCATTTCTGTTCTTTCTTTGGAAACTTTTTTCTGTGCCATACAGTGCGAGATAAAACTTTTCGGTTTTCCTGTATTCCTAACTGTGCGAGCAACACAAATGTGATTTAGTGTACAAAGTAGTGCTTTGGATTTCTGTTCTTCGGTTGGAAACTTGTTTCTGTGCTGTACAGTGTGATATATCAGTTTTCAGTTTTCCTGTTGTAATAATTGAACGGGCGATATGTATGTGATTTAGTTTACAAAGTTGTGCTTTGAGTTTCTGTTCTTTCGATGGAAACTTGTTCATGTGCTGTGCAGTGCGTTATATCACTTTTCAGTTTTCCTGTTATAATAATTGAACAGGCGACACATATGTGAATTAGTTTACAAAGTTGTGCTTTGCGTTTCTGTTCTTTCCATGGAAACTTATTCCTGTGCTGTGCAGTGCGTTATATCACTTTTCAGTTTTCCTGTTATAATAATTGAACAGGGGACACGTATGTGAATTAGTTTACAAAGTTGTGCTTTGCATTTCTGTTCTTTCTTTGGAAACTTGTTTCTGTGCCATACAGTGCGCTTTAAAACTTTTCGGTTTTCCTCTATTCCTAATTGTGCGAGTGACACACATGTGATTTAGTTTACAAAATAGTGATTTTCTTTTTTGTTCTTTCATTTGAAACTTGTTCCTGTGCTGTACAATATGATATATCACTTTTCAGTTATCCTGTTATAATAATTGAACAGGCGACACGTATGTGAATTCGTTTACAAAGTTGTGCTTTGAGTTTCTGTTCTTTCGAGGGAAACTTGTTCCTGTGCTGTACAGTGCGTTATATAACTTTTCAGTTTTCCTGTTATAATAATTGAACAGGCAACAGATATGTGAATTAGTTTACAAAGTTGTGCTTTGCATTTCTGTTCTTTCTTTGGAAACTTTTTTCTGTGCCATACAGTGCGAGATAAAACTTCTCGGTTTTCCTGTATTCCTAATTGTGCGATCGACACAAATGTGATTTAGTATACAAATTAGTGCTTTGGATTTCTGTTCTTCGGTTGGAAACTTGTTTCTGTGCTGTACAGTGTGATATATCAGTTTTCAGTTTTCCTGTTGTAATAATTGAATGGGTGATATGTATGTGATTTAGTTTACAAAGTTGTGCTTTGCTTTTCTGTTCTTTCGATGGAAACTTGTTTCTGTGCCGTACAGTGCAAGATAACACTTTTCGGTTTTCCTGTATTCTTAATTGAGCGAGTGACCACATGTGATTCAATTTACAAAGTAGTGCTTTTCATTTACGTTCTTTCGTTGGAAACTTGTTCCTGTTAGGAATAAGTTAGGGTTAGGGTTAGGGTTAGGGTTAGGGTTAGGGTTAGGGTTAGGTTAGGGCTCGGTAAGGGATAGGGTTAGGGTTAGGGTTAGGGTTAGGGTTAGGTTAGGGCTGGGTAAGGGATAGGGTTAGGGTTAGGGTTAGGGTTAGGGTTAGGGTTAGGGGTTAGGGTTAGGGTTAGGTTTAGGGTAAGGGTTATATCACTTTTCAGGTTTCCTGTTATAATAATTGAACAGGCGAAACTTATGTGAATTAGTTTACAAAGTTGTGCTTTGCGTTTCTGTTCTTTCAATGGAAACTTGTTTCTGTGCCGTACAGTGCGAGATAACATTTTCAGTTTTCCTGTATTCCTAATTGAGCGAGCGACACACAGGTGACACACAAAATTGTTCCTGTGTTGTACAATATGATATATCACTTTTCAGTTTTCCTTTTAAAAGTAGTGCTTTGCTTTTCTGTTCTTTCGTTGGAAACTTGTTCTTGTGCTGTACAGTGAGATATATCACTTTTCAGTTTTTCTGTATTCCTAATGGAGCGAGTTTCACACATGTGATTTAGTTTACAAATTAGTGATTTTCTTTTTTGTTCTTTCATTTGAAACTTGTTCCTGTGCTGTACAATATGATATACCACTTTTCAGTTTTCCTGTTATAATAATTGAACAGGCGACACGTATGTGAATTCATTAACAAAGTTGTGCTTTGAGTTTCTGTTCTTTCGATGGAAACTTGTTCCTGTGCTGTACAGTGCGTTATATAACTTTTCAGTTTTCCTGTTATAATAATTGAACAGGCGACATATATGTGAATTAGTTTACAAAGTTGTGCTTTGCGTGTCTGTTCTTTCGATGGAAACTTGTTCCTGTGATGTGCAGTGCGTTATATCACTTTTCAGTTTTCCTGTTATAATAATTGAACAGGGCACACGTATGTGAATTAGTTTACAAAGTTGTGCTTTGCATTTCTGTTCTTTCTTTGGAAACTTGTTTCTGTGCCATACAGTGTGCTTTAAAACTTTTCGGTTTTTATGTATTCCTAATTGTGCGAGCGACACAAATTTGATTTAGTGTACAAAGTAGTGCTTTGGATTTCTGTTCTTCGGTTGGAAACTTGTTTCTGTGCTGTACAGTGTGATATATCAGTTTTCAGTTTTCCTGTTGTAATAATTGAATGGGCGACACGTATGTGATTTAGTTTACAAAGTTGTGCTTTGCTTTTCTGTTCTTTCGATGGAAACTTGTTTCTGTGCCGTACAGTGCAAGATAACACTTTTCTTTTTTCCTGTATTCTTAATTGAGCGAGTGACACACATGTGATTCAGTTTACAAAGTAGTGCATTTCATTTACATTCTTTCGTTGGAAACTTGTTCCTGTTAGGAATAAGTTAGGGTTAGGGTTAGGGTTAGGTTAGGGCTTGGTAAGGGATAGGGTTAGGGTTAGGGTTAGGGTTAGGGTTAGGGTTAGGTTGGGCTGGGTAAGGGATAAGGTTAGGGTTAGGGTTAGGGTTAGGGTTAGGGTTAGGGACTTAGGGTTAGGGTTAGGGTTAGGGTTAGGTTTAGGGACTTAGGGTTAGGGTTAGGGTTAGGGTTATATCACTTTTCAGGTTTCCTGTTTTAATAATTGAACAGGCGACACATATGTGAATTAGTTTAGAAAGTTGTGCTTTGCCTTTCTGTTCTTTCCATGGAAACTTGTTCCTGTGCTGTGCAGTGCGTTATATCACTTTTCAGTTTTCCTGTTATAATAATTGAACAGGGGACACGTATGTGAATTAGTTTACAAAGTTCTGCTTTGCATTTCTGTTCTTTCTTTGGAAACTTGTCTCTGTGCCATACAGTGCGCTTTAAAACTTTTCGGTTTTCCTGTATTCCTAATTGTGCGAGAGACACAAATGTGATTTAGTGTACAAACTAGTGCTTTGGATTTCTGTTCTTCGGTTGGAAACTTGTTTCTGTGCTGTACAGTGTGATATGTCAGTTTTCAGTTTTCCTGTTGTAATAATTGAATGGGCGATACGTATGTGATTTAGTTTACAAAGTTGTGCTTTGCTTTTCTGTTCTTTCGATGGAAACTTGTTTCTGTGCCGTACAGTGCAAGATAACACTTTTCGGTTTTCCTGTATTCTTAATTGAGCGAGTGACACACATGTGATTCAGTTTACAAAGTAGTGCTTTTCATTTACGTTCTTTCGTTGGAAACTTGTTCCTGTTAGGAATAAGTTAGGGTTAGGGTCAGGGTTAGGGTTAGGGTTAGGGTTAGGGTTAGGGTTAGGGTTAGGGGTTAGGGTTAGGGTTAGGGTAAGGTTTAGAGACTTAGGGTTAGGGTTAGGTTAGGGTTATATCACTTTTCAGGTTTCCTGTTATAATAATTGAACAGGCGACACATATGTGAATTAGTTTACAAAGTTGTGCTTTGCGTTTCTGTTCTTTCAATGGAAACTTGTTTCTGTGCCATACAGTGCGAGATAACACTTTTCAGTTTTCCTGTATTCCTAATTGAGCGAGCGACACACAGGTGATTCCGTTTAAAAGTAGTGCTTTGCTTTTCTGTTCTTTCGTTGGAAACTTGTTCTTGTGCTGTACAGTGAGATATATCACTTTTCAGTTTTCCTGTATTCCTAATGGAGCGAGTGACACACATGTGATTTAGTTTACAAATTAGTGATTTTCTTTTTTGTTCTTTCATTTGAAACTTGTTCCTGTGCTGTACAATATGATATATCACTTTTCAGTTTTCCTGTTATAATAATTGAACAGGCGACACGTATGTGAATTCGTTTACAAAGTTGTGCTTTGAGTTTCTGTTCTTTCGATGGAAACTTGTTCCTGTGCTGTACAGTGCGTTATATAACTTTTCAGTTTTCCTGTTATAATAATTGAACAGGCGACACATATGTGAATTAGTTTACAAAGTTGTGCTTTGCGTTTCTGTTCTTTCTTTGGAAACTTGTTTCTGTGCCATACAGTGCGCTTTAAAACTTTTCTGTTTTCCTGTATTCCTAATTGTGCGAGCGACACAAATGTGATTTAGTGTACAAAGTAGTGCTTTGGATTTCTGTTCTTCGGTTGGAAACTTGTTTCTGTGCTGTACAGTGTGATATATCAGTTTTCAGTTTTCCTGTTGTAATAATTGAACGGGCGACACATATGTGAATTAGTTTACAAAGTTGTGTTTGCGTTTCTGTTCTTTCAATGGAAACTTGTTTCTGTGCCATACAGTGCGAGATAACACTTTTCAGTTTTCCTGTATTCCTAATTGAGCGAGCGACACACAGGTGATTCCGTTTAAAAGTAGTGCTTTGCTTTTCTGTTCTTTCGTTGGAAACTTGTTCTTGTGCTGTACAGTGAGATATATCACTTTTCAGTTTTCCTGTATTCCTAATGGATCGAGTGACACACATGTGATTTAGTTTACAAATTAGTGATTTTCTTTTTTGTTCTTTCATTTGAAACTTGTTCCTGTGCTGTACAATATGATATATCACTTTACAGTTTTCCTGTTATAATAATTGAACAGGCGACACGTATGTGAATTCGTTTACAAAGTTGTGCTTTGAGTTTCTGTTCTTTCGATGGAAACTTGTTCCTGTGCTGTACAGTGCGTTATATAACTTTTCAGTTTTCCTGTTATAATAATTGAACAGGGGACACGTATGTGAATTAGTTTACAAAGTTGTGCTTTGCAGTTCTGTTGTTTCGATGGAAACTTGTTCCTGTGCTGTGCAGTGCGTTATATCACTTTTCAGTTTTCCTGTTATAATAATTGAACAGGGGACACTTATGTGAATTAGTTTACAAAGTTGTGCTTTGCAGTTCTGTTCTTTCTATGGAAACTTGTTTCTGTGCCATACAGTGCGAGATAAAACTTTTCTGTTTTCCTGTATTCCTCATTGTGCGAGCGACACAAATGTGATTTAGTGTACAAAGTAGTGCTTTGGATTTCTGTTCTTTCTTTGGAAACTTTTTTCTGTGCCATACAGTGCGAGATAAAACTTTTCGGTTTTCCTGTATTCCTAACTGTGCGAGCAACACAAATGTGATTTAGTGTACAAAGTAGTGCTTTGGATTTCTGTTCTTCGGTTGGAAACTTGTTTCTGTGCTGTACAGTGTGATATATCAGTTTTCAGTTTTCCTGTTGTAATAATTGAACGGGCGATATGTATGTGATTTAGTTTACAAAGTTGTGCTTTGAGTTTCTGTTCTTTCGATGGAAACTTGTTCATGTGCTGTGCAGTGCGTTATATCACTTTTCAGTTTTCCTGTTATAATAATTGAACAGGCGACACATATGTGAATTAGTTTACAAAGTTGTGCTTTGCGTTTCTGTTCTTTCCATGGAAACTTATTCCTGTGCTGTGCAGTGCGTTATATCACTTTTCAGTTTTCCTGTTATAATAATTGAACAGGGGACACGTATGTGAATTAGTTTACAAAGTTGTGCTTTGCATTTCTGTTCTTTCTTTGGAAACTTGTTTCTGTGCCATACAGTGCGCTTTAAAACTTTTCGGTTTTCCTCTATTCCTAATTGTGCGAGTGACACACATGTGATTTAGTTTACAAAATAGTGATTTTCTTTTTTGTTCTTTCATTTGAAACTTGTTCCTGTGCTGTACAATATGATATATCACTTTTCAGTTATCCTGTTATAATAATTGAACAGGCGACACGTATGTGAATTCGTTTACAAAGTTGTGCTTTGAGTTTCTGTTCTTTCGAGGGAAACTTGTTCCTGTGCTGTACAGTGCGTTATATAACTTTTCAGTTTTCCTGTTATAATAATTGAACAGGCAACAGATATGTGAATTAGTTTACAAAGTTGTGCTTTGCATTTCTGTTCTTTCTTTGGAAACTTTTTTCTGTGCCATACAGTGCGAGATAAAACTTCTCGGTTTTCCTGTATTCCTAATTGTGCGATCGACACAAATGTGATTTAGTATACAAATTAGTGCTTTGGATTTCTGTTCTTCGGTTGGAAACTTGTTTCTGTGCTGTACAGTGTGATATATCAGTTTTCAGTTTTCCTGTTGTAATAATTGAATGGGTGATATGTATGTGATTTAGTTTACAAAGTTGTGCTTTGCTTTTCTGTTCTTTCGATGGAAACTTGTTTCTGTGCCGTACAGTGCAAGATAACACTTTTCGGTTTTCCTGTATTCTTAATTGAGCGAGTGACCACATGTGATTCAATTTACAAAGTAGTGCTTTTCATTTACGTTCTTTCGTTGGAAACTTGTTCCTGTTAGGAATAAGTTAGGGTTAGGGTTAGGGTTAGGGTTAGGGTTAGGGTTAGGGTTAGGTTAGGGCTCGGTAAGGGATAGGGTTAGGGTTAGGGTTAGGGTTAGGGTTAGGTTAGGGCTGGGTAAGGGATAGGGTTAGGGTTAGGGTTAGGGTTAGGGTTAGGGTTAGGGGTTAGGGTTAGGGTTAGGTTTAGGGTAAGGGTTATATCACTTTTCAGGTTTCCTGTTATAATAATTGAACAGGCGAAACTTATGTGAATTAGTTTACAAAGTTGTGCTTTGCGTTTCTGTTCTTTCAATGGAAACTTGTTTCTGTGCCGTACAGTGCGAGATAACATTTTCAGTTTTCCTGTATTCCTAATTGAGCGAGCGACACACAGGTGACACACAAAATTGTTCCTGTGTTGTACAATATGATATATCACTTTTCAGTTTTCCTTTTAAAAGTAGTGCTTTGCTTTTCTGTTCTTTCGTTGGAAACTTGTTCTTGTGCTGTACAGTGAGATATATCACTTTTCAGTTTTTCTGTATTCCTAATGGAGCGAGTTTCACACATGTGATTTAGTTTACAAATTAGTGATTTTCTTTTTTGTTCTTTCATTTGAAACTTGTTCCTGTGCTGTACAATATGATATACCACTTTTCAGTTTTCCTGTTATAATAATTGAACAGGCGACACGTATGTGAATTCATTAACAAAGTTGTGCTTTGAGTTTCTGTTCTTTCGATGGAAACTTGTTCCTGTGCTGTACAGTGCGTTATATAACTTTTCAGTTTTCCTGTTATAATAATTGAACAGGCGACATATATGTGAATTAGTTTACAAAGTTGTGCTTTGCGTGTCTGTTCTTTCGATGGAAACTTGTTCCTGTGATGTGCAGTGCGTTATATCACTTTTCAGTTTTCCTGTTATAATAATTGAACAGGGCACACGTATGTGAATTAGTTTACAAAGTTGTGCTTTGCATTTCTGTTCTTTCTTTGGAAACTTGTTTCTGTGCCATACAGTGTGCTTTAAAACTTTTCGGTTTTTATGTATTCCTAATTGTGCGAGCGACACAAATTTGATTTAGTGTACAAAGTAGTGCTTTGGATTTCTGTTCTTCGGTTGGAAACTTGTTTCTGTGCTGTACAGTGTGATATATCAGTTTTCAGTTTTCCTGTTGTAATAATTGAATGGGCGACACGTATGTGATTTAGTTTACAAAGTTGTGCTTTGCTTTTCTGTTCTTTCGATGGAAACTTGTTTCTGTGCCGTACAGTGCAAGATAACACTTTTCTTTTTTCCTGTATTCTTAATTGAGCGAGTGACACACATGTGATTCAGTTTACAAAGTAGTGCATTTCATTTACATTCTTTCGTTGGAAACTTGTTCCTGTTAGGAATAAGTTAGGGTTAGGGTTAGGGTTAGGTTAGGGCTTGGTAAGGGATAGGGTTAGGGTTAGGGTTAGGGTTAGGGTTAGGGTTAGGTTAGGGCTGGGTAAGGGATAAGGTTAGGGTTAGGGTTAGGGTTAGGGTTAGGGTTAGGGACTTAGGGTTAGGGTTAGGGTTAGGGTTAGGTTTAGGGACTTAGGGTTAGGGTTAGGGTTAGGGTTATATCACTTTTCAGGTTTCTTGTTTTAATAATTGAACAGGCGACACATATGTGAATTAGTTTAGAAAGTTGTGCTTTGCCTTTCTGTTCTTTCCATGGAAACTTGTTCCTGTGCTGTGCAGTGCGTTATATCACTTTTCAGTTTTCCTGTTATAATAATTGAACAGGGGACACGTATGTGAATTAGTTTACAAAGTTCTGCTTTGCATTTCTGTTCTTTCTTTGGAAACTTGTCTCTGTGCCATACAGTGCGCTTTAAAACTTTTCGGTTTTCCTGTATTCCTAATTGTGCGAGAGACACAAATGTGATTTAGTGTACAAACTAGTGCTTTGGATTTCTGTTCTTCGGTTGGAAACTTGTTTCTGTGCTGTACAGTGTGATATGTCAGTTTTCAGTTTTCCTGTTGTAATAATTGAATGGGCGATACGTATGTGATTTAGTTTACAAAGTTGTGCTTTGCTTTTCTGTTCTTTCGATGGAAACTTGTTTCTGTGCCGTACAGTGCAAGATAACACTTTTCGGTTTTCCTGTATTCTTAATTGAGCGAGTGACACACATGTGATTCAGTTTACAAAGTAGTGCTTTTCATTTACGTTCTTTCGTTGGAAACTTGTTCCTGTTAGGAATAAGTTAGGGTTAGGGTCAGGGTTAGGGTTAGGGTTAGGGTTAGGGTTAGGGTTAGGGTTAGGGGTTAGGGTTAGGGTTAGGGTAAGGTTTAGAGACTTAGGGTTAGGGTTAGGTTAGGGTTATATCACTTTTCAGGTTTCCTGTTATAATAATTGAACAGGCGACACATATGTGAATTAGTTTACAAAGTTGTGCTTTGCGTTTCTGTTCTTTCAATGGAAACTTGTTTCTGTGCCATACAGTGCGAGATAACACTTTTCAGTTTTCCTGTATTCCTAATTGAGCGAGCGACACACAGGTGATTCCGTTTAAAAGTAGTGCTTTGCTTTTCTGTTCTTTCGTTGGAAACTTGTTCTTGTGCTGTACAGTGAGATATATCACTTTTCAGTTTTCCTGTATTCCTAATGGAGCGAGTGACACACATGTGATTTAGTTTACAAATTAGTGATTTTCTTTTTTGTTCTTTCATTTGAAACTTGTTCCTGTGCTGTACAATATGATATATCACTTTTCAGTTTTCCTGTTATAATAATTGAACAGGCGACACGTATGTGAATTCGTTTACAAAGTTGTGCTTTGAGTTTCTGTTCTTTCGATGGAAACTTGTTCCTGTGCTGTACAGTGCGTTATATAACTTTTCAGTTTTCCTGTTATAATAATTGAACAGGCGACACATATGTGAATTAGTTTACAAAGTTGTGCTTTGCGTTTCTGTTCTTTCTTTGGAAACTTGTTTCTGTGCCATACAGTGCGCTTTAAAACTTTTCGGTTTTCCTGTATTCCTAATTGTGCGAGCGACACAAATGTGATTTAGTGTACAAAGTAGTGCTTTGGATTTCTGTTCTTCGGTTGGAAACTTGTTTCTGTGCTGTACAGTGTGATATATCAGTTTTCAGTTTTCCTGTTGTAATAATTGAACGGGCGACACATATGTGAATTAGTTTACAAAGTTGTGCTTTGCGTTTCTGTTCTTTCAATGGAAACTTGATTCTGTGCCATACAGTGCGAGATAACACTTTTCAGTTTTCCTGTATTCCTAATTGAGCGAGCGACACACAGGTGATTCCGTTTAAAAGTAGTGCTTTGCTTTTCTGTTCTTTCGTTGGAAACTTGTTCTTGTGCTGTACAGTGAGATATATCACTTTTCAGTTTTCCTGTATTCCTAATGGATCGAGTGACACACATGTGATTTAGTTTACAAATTAGTGATTTTCTTTTTTGTTCTTTCATTTGAAACTTGTTCCTGTGCTGTACAATATGATATATCACTTTACAGTTTTCCTGTTATAATAATTGAACAGGCGACACGTATGTGAATTCGTTTACAAAGTTGTGCTTTGAGTTTCTGTTCTTTCGATGGAAACTTGTTCCTGTGCTGTACAGTGCGTTATATAACTTTTCAGTTTTCCTGTTATAATAATTGAACAGGGGACACGTATGTGAATTAGTTTACAAAGTTGTGCTTTGCAGTTCTATTGTTTCGATGGAAAATTGTTCCTGTGCTGTGCAGTGCGTTATATCACTTTTCAGTTTTCCTGTTATAATAATTGAACAGGGGACACTTATGTGAATTAGTTTACAAAGTTGTGCTTTGCAGTTCTGTTCTTTCTATGGAAACTTGTTTCTGTGCCATACAGTGCGAGATAAAACTTTTCTGTTTTCCTGTATTCCTCATTGTGCGAGCGACACAAATGTGATTTAGTGTACAAAGTAGTGCTTTGGATTTCTGTTCTTCGGTTGGAAACTTGTTTCTGTGCTGTACAGTGTGATATATCAGTTTTCAGTTTTCCTGTTGTAATAATTGAACGGGCGATACGTACGTGATTTAGTTTACAAAGTTGTGCTTTGCTTTTCTGTTCTTTCGATGGAAACTTGTTTCTGTGCCGTACAGTGCAAGATAACACTTTTCGGTTTTCCTGTATTCTTAATTGAGCGAGTGACACACATGTGATTCAGTTTACAAAGTAGTGCTTTAACACTTTTCGGTTTTCCTGTATTCTTAATTGAGCGAGTGACACACATGTGATTCAGTTTACAAAGTAGTGCTTTTCGTTTACGTTCTTTCGTTGGAAACTTGTTCCTGTTAGGAATAAGTTAGGGTTAGGGTCAGGGATAGTGTTAGGGTTAGGGTTAGGTTAGGGCTCGGTAAGGGATAGGGTTAGGGTTAGGGTTAGGGTTAGGTTAGGGCTGGGTAAGGGATAGGGTTAGGGTTAGGGTTAGTGTTAGGGTTAGGGTTAGGGTTAGGGGTTAGGGTTAGGGTTAGGGTTAGGGTTAGGGTTAGGGTTAGGGTTAGGTTAGGGCTGGGTAAGGGATAGGGTTAGGTTAGGGTTAGGGTTAGGGACTTAGGGTTAGGGTTAGGGTTATATCACTTTTCAGTTTTCCTGTTATAATAATTGAACAGGCGACACATATGTGAATTAGTTTACAAAGTTGTGCTTTGCGTTTCTGTTCTTTCGTTGGAAACTTGCTCTTGTGCTGTACAGTGAGATATATCAATTTTCAGTTTTCCTGTATTCCTAATGGAGCGAGTGACACACATGTGATTTAGTTTACAAATTAGTGATTTACTTTTTTGTTCTTTCATTTGAAACTTGTTCCTGTGCTGTACAATATGATATATCACTTTTCAGTTTTCCTGTAATAATAATTGAACAGGCGACATGTATGTGAATACGTTTACAAAGTTGTGCTTTGAGTTTCGGTTCTTTCGATGGAAACTTGTTCCTGTGCTGTACAGTGCGTTATATAACTTTTCAGTTTTCCTGTTATAATAATTGAACAGGCGACACATATGTGAATTAGTTTACAAAGTTGTGCTTTGCGTTTCTGTTCTTTCTTTGGAAACTTGTTTCTGTGCCATACAGTGCGCTTTAAAACTTTTCGGTTTTCCTGTATTCCAAATTGTGCGAGCGACAAAAATGTGATTTAGTGTACAAAGTAGTGCTTTGGATTTCTGTTCTTCGGTTGGAAACTTGTTTCTGTGCTGTACAGTGTGATATATCAGTTTTCAGTTTTCCTGTTGTAATAATTGAACGGGCGATACGTATGTGATTTAGTTTACAAAGTTGTGCTTTGCTTTTCTGTTCTTTCGATGGAAACTTGTTTCTGTGCCGTACAGTGCAAGATAACACTTTTCGGTTTTCCTGTATTCTTAATTGAGCGAGTGACACACATGTGATTCAGTTTACAAAGTAGTGCTTTTCATTTACGTTCTTTGGTTGGAAACTTGTTCCTGTTAGGAATAAGTTAGGGTTAGGTTCAGGGTTAGAGTTAGGGTTAGGGTTAGGTTAGGGCTCCGTAAGGGATAGGGTTAGGGTTAGGGTTAGGGTTAGGTTTAGGTTAGGGCTGGGTAAGGGATAGGGTTAGGGTTAGGGTTAGGGTTAGGGTTAGGGGTTAGGGTTAGGGTTAGGGTTAGGGTTAGGGACTTAGGGTTAGGGTTAGGGTTAGGGTTATATCACTTTTCAGGTTTCCTGTTATAATAATTGAACAGGCGACACATATGTGAATTAGTTTACACAGTTGTGCTTTGCGTTTCTGTTCTTTCAATGGAAACTTGTTTCTGTGCCGTACAGTGCGAGATAACACTTTTCAGTTTTCCTGTATTCCTAATTGAGCGAGCGACACACAGGTGATTCCGTTTAAAAGTAGTGCTTTGCTTTTCTGTTCTTTCGTTGGAAACTTGTTCTTGTGCTGTACAGTGAGATATATCACTTTTCAGTTTTCCTGTATTCCTAATGGAGCGAGTGACACACATGTGATTTAGTTTACAAATTAGTGATTTTCTTTTTTGTTCTTTCATTTGAAACTTGTTCCTGTGCTGTACAATATGATATATCACTTTTCAGTTTTCCTGTTATAATAATTGAACAGGCGACACGTATGTGAATTCGTTTACAAAGTTGTGCTTTGAGTTTCTGTTCTTTCGATGGAAACTTGTTCCTGTGCTGTACAGTGCGTTATATAACTTTTCAGTTTTCCTGTTATAATAATTGAAGAGGCGACACATATGTGAATTAGTTTACAAAGTTGTGCTTTGCGTTTCTGTTCTTTCGATGGAAACTTGTTCCTCTGCTGTGCAGTGTGTTATATCACTTTTCAGTTTTCCTGTTATAATAATTGAACAGGGGACACGTATGTGAATTAGTTTACAAAGTTGTGCTTTTCAGTTCTGTTCTTTCTATGGAAACTTGTTTCTGTGCCATACAGTGCGAGATAAAACTTTTCTGTTTTCCTGTATTCCTAATTGTGCGAGCGACACAAATGTGATTTAGTGTACATAGTAGTGCTTTGGATTTCTGTTCTTCGGTTGGAAACTTGTTTCTATGCTGTACAGTGTGATATATCAGTTTTCAGTTTTCCTGTTGTAATAATTGAACGGGTGATACGTACGTGATTTAGTTTACAAAGTTGTGCTTTGCTTTTCTGTTCTTTCGATGGAAACTTGTTTCTGTGCCATACAGTGCAAGATAACACTTTTCGGTTTTCCTGTATTCTTAATTGAGCGAGTGACACACATGTGATTCAGTTTACAAAGTAGTGCTTTAACACTTTTCGGTTTTCCTGTATTCTTAATTGAGCGAGTGACACACATGTGATTCAGTTTACAAAGTAGTGCTTTTCGTTTACGTTCTTTCGTTGGAAACTTGTTCCTGTTAGGAATAAGTTAGGGTTAGGGTCAGGGATAGTGTTAGGGTTAGGGTTAGGTTAGGGCTCGGTAAGGGATAGGGTTAGGGTTAGGGTTAGGGTTAGGGTTAGGGTTAGGGTTAGGGTTAGGGTTAGGGTTAGGTTTGGGCTGGGTAAGGGATAGGGTTAGGGTTATGGTTAGGGACTTAGGGTTAGTGTTAGGGTTATATCACTTTTCAGTTTTCCTGTTATAATAATTGAACAGGCGACACATATGTGAATTAGTTTACAAAGTTGTCCTTTGCGTTTCTGTTCTTTCAATGGAAACTTGTTTCTGTGCCGTACAGTGCGAGATAACACTTTTCAGTTTTCCTGTATTCCTAATTGAGCGAGCGACACACAGGTGATTCCGTTTTAAAGTAGTGCTTTGCTTTTCTGTTCTTTCGTTGGAAACTTGTTCTTGTGCTGTACAGTGAGATATATCACTTTTCAGTTTTCCTGTATTCCTAAGAGAGCGAGTGACACACATGTGATTTAGTTTACAAATTAGTGATTTTCTTTTTTGTTCTTTCATTTGAAACTTGTTCCTGTGCTGTACAATATGATATATCACTTTTCAGTTTTCCTGTTATAATAATTGAACAGGCGACACGTATGTGAATTCGTTTACAAAGTTGTGCTTTGAGTTTCTGTTCTTTCGATGGAAACTTGTTCCTGTGCTGTACAGTGCGTTATATAACTTTTCAGTTTTCCTGTTATAATAATTGAACAGGCGACATATATGTGAATTAGTTTACAAAGTTGTGCTTTGCATTTCTGTTCTTTCTTTGGAAACTTGTTTCTGTGCCATACAGTGCGAGATAAAACTTTTCGGTTTTCCTGTATTCCTAATTGTGCGAGCGACACAAATGTGATTTAGTGTACAAAGTAGTGCTTTGGATTTCTGTTCTTCGGTTGGAAACTTGTTTCTGTGCTGTAGAGTGTGATATATCAGTTTTCAGTTTTCCTGTTGTAATAATTGAACGGGCGATACGTATGTGATTTAATTTACAAAGTTGTGCTTTGCTTTTCTGTTCTTTCGATGGAAACTTGTTTCTGTGCCGTACAGTGCAAGATAACACTTTTCGGTTTTCCTGTATTCTTAATTGAGCGAGTGACACACATGTGATTCAGTTTACAAAGTAGTGCTTTAACACTTTTCGGTTTTCCTGTATTCTTAATTGAGCGAGTGACACACATGTGATTCAGTTTACAAAGTAGTGCTTTTCGTTTACGTTCTTTCGTTGGAAACTTGTTCCTGTTAGGAATAAGTTAGGGTTAGGGTCAGGGATAGTGTTAGGGTTAGGGTTAGGTTAGGGCTCGGTAAGGGATAGGGTTAGGGTTAGGGTTAGGGTTAGGGTTAGGTTAGGGCTGGGTAAGGGATAGGGTTAGGGTTAGGGTTAGTGTTAGGGTTAGGGTTAGGGTTAGGGGTTAGGGTTAGGGTTAGGGTTAGGGTTAGGGTTAGGGTTAGGGTTAGGTTAGGGCTGGGTAAGGGATAGGGTTAGGGTTAGGGTTAGGGTTAGGCACTTAGGGTTAGGGTTAGGGTTATATCACTTTTCAGTTTTCCTGTTATAATAATTGAACAGGCGACACATATGTGAATTAGTTTACAAAGTTGTGCTTTGCGTTTCTGTTCTTTCGTTGGAAACTTGCTCTTGTGCTGTACAGTGAGATATATCAATTTTCAGTTTTCCTGTATTCCTAATGGAGCGAGTGAAACACATGTGATTTAGTTTACAAATTAGTGATTTACTTTTTTGTTCTTTCATTTGAAACTTGTTCCTGTGCTGTACAATATGATATATCACTTTTCAGTTTTCCTGTTATAATAATTGAACAGGCGACATGTATGTGAATACGTTTACAAAGTTGTGCTTTGAGTTTCGGTTCTTTCGATGGAAACTTGTTCCTGTGCTGTACAGTGCGTTATATAACTTTTCAGTTTTCCTGTTATAATAATTGAACAGGCGACACATATGTGAATTAGTTTACAAAGTTGTGCTTTGCGTTTCTGTTCTTTCTTTGGAAACTTGTTTCTGTGCCATACAGTGCGCTTTAAAACTTTTCGGTTTTCCTGTATTCCAAATTGTGCGAGCGACAAAAATGTGATTTAGTGTACAAAGTAGTGCTTTGGATTTCTGTTCTTCGGTTGGAAACTTGTTTCTGTGCTGTACAGTGTGATATATCAGTTTTCAGTTTTCCTGTTGTAATAATTGAACGGGCGATACGTATGTGATTTAGTTTACAAAGTTGTGCTTTGCTTTTCTGTTCTTTCGATGGAAACTTGTTTCTGTGCCATACAGTGCAAGATAACACTTTTCGGTTTTCCTGTATTCTTAATTGAGCGAGTGACACACATGTGATTCAGTTTACAAAGTAGTGCTTTTCATTTACGTTCTTTGGTTGGAAACTTGTTCCTGTTAGGAATAAGTTAGGGTTAGGTTCAGGGTTAGAGTTAGGGTTAGGGTTAGGTTAGGGCTCCGTAAGGGATAGGGTTAGGGTTAGGTTTAGGTTAGGGCTGGGTAAGGGATAGGGTTAGGGTTAGGGTTAGGGTTAGGGTTAGGGGTTAGGGTTAGGGTTAGGGTTAGGGTTAGGGTTAGGGTTAGGGACTTAGGGTTAGGGTTAGGGTTAGGGTTATATCACTTTTCAGGTTTCCTGTTATAATAATTGAACAGGCGACACATATGTGAATTAGTTTACACAGTTGTGCTTTGCGTTTCTGTTCTTTCAATGGAAACTTGTTTCTGTGCCGTACAGTGCGAGATAACACTTTTCAGTTTTCCTGTATTCCTAATTGAGCGAGCGACACACAGGTGATTCCGTTTAAAAGTAGTGCTTTGCTTTTCTGTTCTTTCGTTGGAAACTTGTTCTTGTGCTGTACAGTGAGATATATCACTTTTCAGTTTTCCTGTATTCCTAATGGAGCGAGTGACACACATGTGATTTAGTTTACAAATTAGTGATTTTCTTTTTTGTTCTTTCATTTGAAACTTGTTCCTGTGCTGTACAATATGATATATCACTTTTCAGTTTTCCTGTTATAATAATTGAACAGGCGACACGTATGTGAATTCGTTTACAAAGTTGTGCTTTGAGTTTCTGTTCTTTCGATGGAAACTTGTTCCTGTGCTGTACAGTGCGTTATATAACTTTTCAGTTTTCCTGTTATAATAATTGAAGAGGCGACACATATGTGAATTAGTTTACAAAGTTGTGCTTTGCGTTTCTGTTCTTTCGATGGAAACTTGTTCCTCTGCTGTGCAGTGTGTTATATCACTTTTCAGTTTTCCTGTTATAATAATTGAACAGGGGACACGTATGTGAATTAGTTTACAAAGTTGTGCTTTTCAGTTCTGTTCTTTCTATGGAAACTTGTTTCTGTGCCATACAGTGCGAGATAAAACTTTTCTGTTTTCCTGTATTCCTAATTGTGCGAGGGACACAAATGTGATTTAGTGTACATAGTAGTGCTTTGGATTTCTGTTCTTCGGTTGGAAACTTGTTTCTATGCTGTACAGTGTGATATATCAGTTTTCAGTTTTCCTGTTGTAATAATTGAACGGGTGATACGTACGTGATTTAGTTTACAAAGTTGTGCTTTGCTTTTCTGTTCTTTCGATGGAAACTTGTTTCTGTGCCATACAGTGCAAGATAACACTTTTCGGTTTTCCTGTATTCTTAATTGAGCGAGTGACACACATGTGATTCAGTTTACAAAGTAGTGCTTTAACACTTTTCGGTTTTCCTGTATTCTTAATTGAGCGAGTGACACACATGTGATTCAGTTTACAAAGTAGTGCTTTTCGTTTACGTTCTTTCGTTGGAAACTTGTTCCTGTTAGGAATAAGTTAGGGTTAGGGTCAGGGATAGTGTTAGGGTTAGGGTTAGGTTAGGGCTCGGTAAGGGATAGGGTTAGGGTTAGGGTTAGGGTTAGGGTTAGGGTTAGGGTTAGGGTTATGGTTATGGTTAGGGTTAGGGTTAGGTTTGGGCTGGGTAAGGGATAGGGTTAGGGTTAGGGTTAGGGACTTAGGGTTAGTGTTAGTGTTATATCACTTTTCAGTTTTCCTGTTATAATAATTGAACAGGCGACACATATGTGAATTAGTTTACAAAGTTGTCCTTTGCGTTTCTGTTCTTTCAATGGAAACTTGTTTCTGTGCCGTACAGTGCGAGATAACACTTTTCAGTTTTCCTGTATTCCTAATTGAGCGAGCGACACACAGGTGATTCCGTTTTAAAGTAGTGCTTTGCTTTTCTGTTCTTTCGTTGGAAACTTGTTC
The DNA here is from genome assembly GCF_030254825.1 of Meriones unguiculatus. Taxonomy (NCBI): domain Eukaryota; kingdom Metazoa; phylum Chordata; class Mammalia; order Rodentia; family Muridae; genus Meriones; species Meriones unguiculatus. The sequence goes on along the minus strand of NW_026843646.1, from coordinate 11,184,675 downwards.
TTGTGCTGTACAGTGAGATATATCACTTTTCAGTTTTCCTGTATTCCTAAGAGAGCGAGTGACACACATGTGATTTAGTTTACAAATTAGTGATTTTCTTTTTTGTTCTTTCATTTGAAACTTGTTCCTGTGCTGTACAATATGATATATCACTTTTCAGTTTTCCTGTTATAATAATTGAACAGGCGACACGTATGTGAATTCGTTTACAAAGTTGTGCTTTGAGTTTCTGTTCTTTCGATGGAAACTTGTTCCTGTGCTGTACAGTGCGTTATATAACTTTTCAGTTTTCCTGTTATAATAATTGAACAGGCGACATATATGTGAATTAGTTTACAAAGTTGTGCTTTGCATTTCTGTTCTTTCTTTGGAAACTTGTTTCTGTGCCATACAGTGCGAGATAAAACTTTTCGGTTTTCCTGTATTCCTAATTGTGCGAGCGACACAAATGTGATTTAGTGTAAAAAGTAGTGCTTTGGATTTCTGTTCTTCGGTTGGAAACTTGTTTCTGTGCTGTAGAGTGTGATATATCAGTTTTCAGTTTTCCTGTTGTAATAATTGAACGGGCGATACGTATGTGATTTAATTTACAAAGTTGTGCTTTGCTTTTCTGTTCTTTCGATGGAAACTTGTTTCTGTGCCGTACAGTGCATGATAACACTTTTCGGTTTTCCTGTATTCTTAATTGAGCGAGTGACACACATGTGATTCAGTTTACAAAGTAGTGCTTTAACACTTTTCGGTTTTCCTGTATTCTTAATTGAGCGAGTGACACACATGTGATTCAGTTTACAAAGTAGTGCTTTTCGTTTACGTTCTTTCGTTGGAAACTTGTTCCTGTTAGGAATAAGTTAGGGTTAGGGTCAGGGATAGTGTTAGGGTTAGGGTTAGGTTAGGGCTCGGTAAGGGATAGGGTTAGGGTTAGGGTTAGGGTTAGGGTTAGGGTTAGGTTAGGGCTGGGTAAGGGATAGGGTTAGGGTTAGGGTTAGTGTTAGGGTTAGGGTTAGGGGTTAGGGTTAGGGTTAGGGTTAGGGTTATGGTTAGGGTTAGGGTTAGGGTTAGGTTTGGGCTGGGTAAGGGATAGGGTTAGGGTTAGGGTTAGGGACTTAGGGTTAGGGTTAGGGTTATATCACTTTTCAGTTTTCCTGTTATAATAATTGAACAGGCGACACATATGTGAATTAGTTTACAAAGTTGTCCTTTGCGTTTCTGTTCTTTCAATGGAAACTTGTTTCTGTGCCGTACAGTGCGAGATAACACTTTTCAGTTTTCCTGTATTCCTAATTGAGCGAGCGACACACAGGTGATTCCGTTTTAAAGTAGTGCTTTGCTTTTCTGTTCTTTCGTTGGAAACTTGTTCTTGTGCTGTACAGTGAGATATATCACTTTTCAGTTTTCCTGTATTCCTAAGAGAGCGAGTGACACTCATGTGATTTAGTTTACAAATTAGTGATTTTCTTTTTTGTTCTTTCATTTGAAACTTGTTCCTGTGCTGTACAATATGATATATCACTTTTCAGTTTTCCTGTTATAATAATTGAACAGGCGACACGTATGTGAATTCGTTTACAAAGTTGTGCTTTGAGTTTCTGTTCTTTCGATGGAAACTTGTTCCTGTGCTGTACAGTGCGTTATATAACTTTTCAGTTTTCCTGTTATAATAATTGAAGAGGCGACACTTATGTGAATTAGTTTACAAAGTTGTGCTTTGCGTTTCTGTTCTTTCGATGGAAACTTGTTCCTGTGCTGTGCAGTGTGTTATATCACTTTTCAGTTTTCCTGTTATAATAATTGAACCGGGGACACGTATGTGAATTAGTTTACAAAGTTGTGCTTTTCAGTTCTGTTCTTTCTATGGAAACTTGTTTCTGTGCCATACAGTGCGCGATAAAACTTTTCTGTTTTCCTGTATTCCTAATTGTGCGAGCGACACAAATGTGATTTAGTGTACATAGTAGTGCTTTGGATTTCTGTTCTTCGGTTGGAAACTTGTTTCTGTGCTGTACAGTGTGATATATCAGTTTTCAGTTTTCCTGTTGTAATAATTGAACGGGTGATACGTACGTGATTTAGTTTACAAAGTTGTGCTTTGCTTTTCTGTTCTTTCGATGGAAACTTGTTTCTGTGCCGTACAGTGCAAGATAACACTTTTTGGTTTTCCTGTATTCTTAATTGAGCGAGTGACACACATGTGATTCAGTTTACAAAGTAGTGCTTTAACACTTTTCGGTTTTCCTGTATTCTTAATTGAGCGAGTGACACACATGTGATTCAGTTTACAAAGTAGTGCTTTTCGTTTACGTTCTTTCGTTGGAAACTTGTTCCTGTTAGGAATAAGTTAGGGTTAGGGTCAGGGATAGTGTTAGGGTTAGGGTTAGGTTAGGGCTCGGTAAGGGATAGGGTTAGGGTTAGGGTTAGGGTTAGGGTTAGGTTAGGGCTGGGTAAGGGATAGGGTTAGGGTTAGGGGTAGTGTTAGGGTTAGGGTTAGGGTTAGGGGTTAGGGTTAGGGTTAGGGTTAGGGTTAGGTTTAGGGTTAGGTTTGGGCTGGGTAAGGGATAGGGTTAGGGTTAGGGTTAGGGACTTAGGGTTAGGGTTAGGGTTATATCACTTTTCAGTTTTCCTGTTATAATAATTGAACAGGCGACACATATGTGAATTAGTTTACAAAGTTGTGCTTTGCGTTTCTGTTCTTTCAATGGAAACATGTTTCTGTGCCGTACAGTGCGAGATAACACTTTTCAGTTTTCCTGTATTCCTAATTGAGCGAGCGACACACAGGTGATTCCGTTTAAAAGTAGTGCTTTGCTTTTCTGTCCTTTCGTTGGAAATTTGTTCTTGTGCTGTACAGTGAGATATATCACTTTTCAGTTTTCCTGTATTCCTAATGGAGCGAGTGACACACATGTGATTCAGTTTACAAATTAGTGATTTACTTTTTTGTTCTTTCATTTGAAACTTGTTCCTGTGCTGTACAATATGATATATCACTTTTCAGTTTTCCTGTTATAATAATTGAACAGGCGACATGTATGTGAATACGTTTACAAAGTTGTGCTTTGAGTTTCGGTTCTTTCGATGGAAACTTGTTCCTGTGCTGTACAGTGCGTTATATAACTTTTCAGTTTTCCTGTTATAATAATTGAACAGGCCACACATATGTGAATTAGTTTAGAAAGTTGTCCTTTGCGTTTCTGTTCTTTCTTTGGAAACTTCTTTCTGTGCCATACAGTGCGCTTTAAAACTTTTCGGTTTTCCTGTATTCCTAATTGTGCGAGCGACACAAATGTGATTTAGTGTACAAATTAGTGCTTTGGATTTCTGTTCTTCGGTTGGAAACTTGTTTCTGTGCTGTACAGTGTGATATATCAGTTTTCAGTTTTCCTGTTGTAATAATTTAACGGGCGATACGTATGTGATTTAGTTTACAAAGTTGTGCTTTGCTTTTCTGTTCTTTCGATGGAAACTTGTTTCTGTGCCGTACAGTGCAAGATAACACTTTTCGGTTTTCCTGTATTCTTAATTGAGCGAGTGACACACATGTGATTCCGTTTACAAAGTAGTGCTTTTCATTTACGTTCTTTGGTTGGAAACTTGTTCCTGTTAGGAATAAGTTAGGGTTAGGTTCAGGGTTAGGGTTAGGGTTAGGGTTAGGTTAGGGCTCCGTAAGGGATAGGGTTAGGGTTAGGGTTAGGGTTAGGTTTAGGTTAGGGCTGGGTAAGGGATAGGGTTAGGGTTAGGGTTAGGGTTAGGGTTAGGGTTAGGGTTAGGGGTTAGGGTTAGGGTTAGGGTTAGGGTTAGGATTACGGTTAGGGTTAGGTTTGGGCTGGGTAAGGGATAGGGTTAGGGTTAGGGTTAGGGACTTAGGGTTAGGGTTAGGGTTAGGGACTTAGGGTTAGGGTTAGGGTTAGAGTTATATCACTTTTCAGGTTTCCCGTTATAATAATTGAACAGGCGACACATATGTGAATTAGTTTACAAAGTTGTGCTTTGCGTTTCTGTTCTTTCGATGGAAACTTGTTCCTGTGCTGTGCAGTGTGTTATATCACTTTTCAGTTTTCCTGTTATAATAATTGAACAGGGGACACGTATGTGAATTAGTTTACAAAGTTGTGCTTTTCAGTTCTGTTCTTTCTATGGAAACTTGTTTCTGTGCCATACAGTGCGAGATAAAACTTTTCTGTTTTCCTGTATTCCTAATTGTGCGAGCGACACAAATGTGATTTAGTGTACATAGTAGTGCTTTGGATTTCTGTTCTTCGGTTGGAAACTTGTTTCTGTGCTGTACAGTGTGATATATCAGTTTTCAGTTTTCCTGTTGTAATAATTGAACGGGTGATACGTACGTGAATTAGTTTACAAAGTTGTGCTTTGCTTTTCTGTTCTTTCGATGGAAACTTGTTTCTGTGCCGTACAGTGCAAGATAACACTTTTCGGTTTTCCTGTATTCTTAATTGAGCGAGTAACACACATGTGATTCAGTTTACAAAGTAGTGCTTTAACACTTTTCGGTTTTCCTGTATTCTTAATTGAGTGAGTGACACACATGTGATTCAGTTTACAAAGTAGTGCTTTTCGTTTACGTTCTTTCGTTGGAAACTTGTTCCTGTTAGGAATAAGTTAGGGTTAGGGTCAGGGATAGTGTTAGAGTTAGGGTTAGGTTAGGGCTCGGTAAGGGATAGGGTTAGGGTTAGGGTTAGGGTTAGGGTTAGGGTTAGGTTTAGGGTTAGGGTTAGGATTAGGGTTAGGTTAGGGCTGGGTAAGGGATAGGGTTAGGGTTAGGGTTAGTGTTAGGGTTAGGGTTAGGGGTTAGGGTTAGGGTTAAGGTTAGGGTTACGGTTAGGGTTAGGTTTGGGCTGGGTAAGGGATAGGGTTAGGGTTAGGGTTAGGGACTTAGGGTTAGGGTTAGGGTTATATCACTTTTCAGTTTTCCTGTTATAATAATTGAACAGGCGACACATATGTGAATTAGTTTACAAAGTTGTGCTTTGCGTTTCTGTTCTTTCAATGGAAACTTGTTTCTGTGCCGTACAGTGCGAGATAACACTTTTCAGTTTTCCTGTATTCCTAATTGAGCGAGCGACACACAGGTGATTCCGTTTTAAAGTAGTGCTTTGCTTTTCTGTTCTTTCGTTGGAAACTTGTTCTTGTGCTGTACAGTGAGATATATCACTTTTCAGTTTTCCTGTATTCCTAATAGAGCGAGTGACACACATGTGATTTAGTTTACAAATTAGTGATTTTCTTTTTTGTGCTTTCGTTTGAAACTTGTTCCTGTGCTGTACAATATGATATATCACTTTTCAGTTTTCCTGTTATAATAATTGCACAGGCGACACGTATGTGAATTCGTTTACAAAGTTGTGCTTTGAGTTTCTGTTCTTTCGATGGAAACTTGTTCCTGTGCTGTACAGTGCGTTATATAACTTTTCAGTTTTCCTGTTATAATAATTGAAGAGGCGACACATATGTGAATTAGTTTACAAAGTTGTGCTTTGCGTTTCTGTTCTTTCGATGGAACCTTGTTCCTGTGCTGTGCAGTGCGTTATATCACTTTTCAGTTTTCCTATTATAATAATTGAACAGGGGACACGTATGTGAATTAGTTTACAAAGTTGTGCTTTGCGTTTCTGTTCTTTCTTTGGAAACTTGTTTCTGTGCCATACAGTGCGCTTTAAAACTTTTCGCTTTTCCTGTATTCCTAATTGTGCGAGTGACACAAATGTGATTTAGTGTACAAAGTAGTGCTTTGGATTTCTGTTCTTCGGTTGGAAACTTGTTTCTGTGCTGTACAGTGTGATATATCAGTTTTCAGTTTTCCTGTTGTAATAATTGAACGGGTGATACGTATGTGATTTAGTTTACAAAGTTGTGATTTGCTTTTCTCTTCTTTCGATGGAAACTTGTTTCTGTGCCGTACAGTGCAAGATAACACTTTTCGGTTTTCCTGTATTCTTAATTGAGCGAGTGACACACATGTGATTCAGTTTACAAAGTAGTGCTTTAACACTTTTCGGTTTTCCTGTATTCTTAATTGAGCGAGTGACACACATGTGATTCAGTTTACAAAGTAGTGCTTTTCGTTTACGTTCTTTCGTTGGAAACTTGTTCCTGTTAGGAATAAGTTAGGGTTAGGGTCAGGGATAGTGTTAGGGTTAGGGTTAGGTTAGGGCTCGGTAAGGGATAGGGTTAGGGTTAGGGTTAGTGTTAGGGTTAGGGTTAGGGTTAGGTTAGGGCTGGGTAAGGGATAGGGTTAGGGTTAGGGTTAGTGTTAGGGTTAGGGTTAGGGGTTAGGGTTAGGGTTAGGGTTAGGGTTAGGGTTAGGGTTAGGGTTAGGGTTAGGTTTGGGCTGGGTAAGGGATAGGGTTAGGGTTAGGGTTAGGGACTTAGGGTTAGGGTTAGGGTTATATCACTTTTCAGTTTTCCTGTTATAATAATTGAACAGGCGACACGTATGTGAATTCGTTTACAAAGTTGTGCTTTGAGTTTCTGTTCTTTTGATGGAAACTTGTTCCTGTGCTGTACAGTGCGTTATATAACTTTTCAGTTTTCCTGTTATAATAATTGAACAGGCGACACATATGTGAATTAGTTTACAAAGTTGTGCTTTGCGTTTCTGTTCTTTCTTTGGAAACTTGTTTCTGTGCCATACAGTGCGCTTTAAAACTTTTCGGTTTTCCTGTATTCCTAATTGTGCGAGAGACATAAATGTGATTTAGTGTACAAAGTAGTGCTTTGGATTTCTGTTCTTCGGTTGGAAACTTGTTTCTGTGCTGTACAGTGTGATATATTAGTTTTCAGTTTTCCTGTTGTAATAATTGAACGGGCGATACGTACGTGATTTAGTTTACAAAGTTGTGCTTTGCTTTTCTGTTCTTTCGATGGAAACTTGTTTCTGTGCCATACAGTGCAAGATAACACTTTTCGGTTTTCCTGTGTTCTTAATTGAGCGAGTGACACACATGTGATTCAGTTTACAAAGTAGTGCTTTTCATTTACGTTCTTTCGTTGGAAACTTGTTCCTGTTAGGAATAAGTTAGGGTTAGGGTCAGGGTTAGGGTTAGGGTTAGGGTTAGGTTAGGGCTGGATAAGCGATAGGGTTAGGTTTAGGGTTAGGGTTAGGGTTAGGGGTTAGGTTTAGGGTTAGGGTTAGGGTTAGGGGTTAGGGTTAGGGTTAGGGTTAGGGACTTAGGGTTAGGGTTAGGGTTAGGGTTATATCACTTTTCAGGTTTCCTGTTATAATAATTGAACAGGCGACACATATGTGAATTAGTTTACAAAGTTGTGCTTTGCGTTTCTGTTCTTTCTTTGGAAACTTGTTTCTGTGCCATACAGTGCGAGATAACACTTTTCAGTTTTCCTGTATTCCTAATTGAGCGAGCGACACACAGGTGATTTTGTTTAAAAGTAGTGCTTTGCTTTTCTGTTCTTTCGTTGGAAACTTGTTCTTGTGCTGTACAGTGAGATATATCACTTTTCAGTTTTCCTGTATTCCTAATGGAGCGAGTGACACACATGTGATTTAGTTTACAAATTAGTGATTTTCTTTTTTGTTCTTTCATTTGAAACTTGTTCCTGTGCTGTACAATATGATATATCACTTTTCAGTTTTCCTGTTATAATAATTGAACAGGGGACACGTATGTGAATACGTTTACAAAGTTGTGCTTTGAGTTTCTGTTCTTTCGATGGAAACTTGTTCCTGTGCTGTGCAGTGCGTTATATCACTTTTCAGTTTTCCTGTTATAATAATTGAACAGGGGACACGTATGTGAATTAGTTTACAAAGTTGTGCTTTGCAGTTCTGTTCTTTCTATGGAAACTTGTTTCTGTGCCATACAGTGCGAGATAAAACTTTTCTGTTTTCCTGTATTCCTAATTGTGCGAGCGACACAAATGTGATTTAGTGTACAAAGTAGTGCTTTGGATTTCTGTTCTTCGGTTGGAAACTTGTTTCTGTGCTGTACAGTGTGATATATCAGTTTTCAGTTTTCCTGTTGTAATAATTGAACGGGCGATACGTATGTGATTTAGTTTACAAAGTTGTGCTTTGCTTTTCTGTTCTTTCAATGGAAACTTGTTTCTGTGCCGTACAGTGCAAGATAACACTTTTCGGTTTTCCTGTATTCTTAATTGAGCGAGTGACACACATGTGATTCAGTTTACAAAGTAGTACTTTAACACTTTTCGGTTTTCCTGTATTCTTAATTGAGCGAGTGACACACATGTGATTCAGTTTACAAAGTAGTGCTTTTCATTTACGTTCTTTCGTTGGAAACTTGTTCCTGTTAGGAATAAGTTAGGGTTAGGGTCAGGAATAGGGTTAAGGTTAGGGTTAGTTTAGGGCTCGTTAAGGGATAGGGTTAGGGTTACGGTTAGGGTTAGGGTTACGTTTAGGGTTAGGTTAGGGCTGGGTAAGGGATAGGGTTAGGGTTAGTGTTAGGGTTAGGGTTAGGGTTAGGGGTTAGGGTTAGGGTTAGGGTTAGGGTTATGGTTAGGGTTAGGGTTAGGGTTAGGTTTGGGCTGGGTAAGGGATAGGGTTAGGGTTAGGGTTAGGGACTTAGGGTTAGGGTTAGGGTTAGGGTTAGGGTTAGGGTTAGGGGTTAGGGTTAGGGTTAGGGTTAGGGTTAGGGTTAGGGTTAGGGTTAGGGTTAGGGTTAGGGTTAGGGTTAGGTTTGGGCTGGGTAAGGGATAGGGTTAGGGTTAGGGTTAGGGACTTAGGGTTAGGGTTAGGGTTAGGGTTATATCACTTTTCAGGTTTCCTTTTATAATAATTGAACAGGCGACACATATGTGAATTAGTTTACAACGTTGTGCTTTGCGTTTCTGTTCTTTCAATGGAAACTTGTTTCTGTGCCGTACAGAGCGAGATAACACTTTTCAGTTTTCCTGTATTCCTAATTGAGCGAGCGACACACAGGTGATTCCGTTTAAAAATAGTGCTTTGCTTTTCTGTTCTTTCGTTGGAAACTTGTTCTTGTGCTGTACAGTGAGATATATCACTTTTCAGTTTTCCTGTATTCCTAATGGAGCGAGTGACACACATGTGATTTAGTTTACAAATTAGTGATTTTCTTTTTTGTTCTTTCATTTGAAACTTGTTCCTGTGCTGTACAATATGATATATCACTTTTCAGTTTTCCTGTTATAATAATTGAACAGGCGACACCTATGTGAATTCGTTTACAAAGTTGTGCTTTGAGTTTCTGTTCATTCGATGGAAACTTGTTCCTGTGCTGTACAGTGTGTTATATAACTTTTCAGTTTTCCTGTTATAATAATTGAAGAGGCGACACATATGTGAATTAGTTTACAAAGTTGTGCTTTGCGTTTCTGTTCTTTCTTTGGAAACTTGTTTCTGTGCCATACAGTGCGCTTTAAAACTTTTCGGTTTTCCTGTATTCCTAATTGTGCGAGCGACACAAATGTGATTTAGTGTACAAAGTAGTGCTTTGGATTTCTGTTCTTCGGTTGGAAACTTGTTTCTGTGCTGTACTGTGTGATATATCAGTTTTCAGTTTTCCTGTTGTAATAATTGATCGGGCGATACGTATGTGATTTAGTTTACAAAGTTGTGCTTTGCTTTTCTGTTCTTTCGATGGAATCTTGTTTCTGTGCCGTACAGTGCAAGATAACACTTTTCGGTTTTCCTGTATTCTTAATTGAGCGAGTGACACACATGTGATTCAGTTTACAAAGTAGTGCTTTAACACTTTTCGGTTTTCCTGTATTCTTAATTGAGCGAGTGACACACATGTGATTCAGTTTACAAAGTAGTGCTTTTCGTTTACGTTCTTTCGTTGGAAACTTGTTCCTGTTAGGAATAAGTTAGGGTTAGGGTCAGGGATAGTGTTAGGGTTAGGGATAGGTTAGGGCTCGGTAAGGGATAGGGTTAGGGTTAGGGTTAGGGTTAGGGTTAGGGTTAGGTTAGGGCTGGGTAAGGGATAGGGTTAGGGTTAGGGTTAGTGTTAGGGTTAGGGTTAGGGGTTAGGGTTAGGGTTAGGGTTAGGGTTAGGTTTGGGCTTGGTAAGGGATAGGGTTAGGGTTAGGGTTAGGGACTTAGGGTTAGGGTTAGGGTTATATCACTTTTCAGTTTTCCTGTTATAATAATTGAACAGGCGACACATATGTGAATTAGTTTACAAAGTTGTGCTTTGCGTTTCTGTTCTTTCAATGGAAACTTGTTTCTGTGCCGTACAGTGCGAGATAACACTTTTCAGTTTTCCTGTATTCCTAATTGAGCGAGCAAAACACAGGTGATTCCGTTTAAAAGTAGTGCTTTGCTTTTCTGTTCTTTCGTTGGAAACTTGTTCTTGTGCTGTACAGTGAGATATATCACTTTTCAGTTTTCCTGTATTCCTAATAGACCGAGTGACACACATGTGATTTAGTTTACAAATTAGTGATTTTCTTTTTTATTCTTTCATTTGAAACTTGTTCCTGTGCTGTACAATATGATATATCACTTTTCAGTTTTCCTGTTATAATAATTGAACAGGCGACACGTATGTGAATTCTTTTACAAAGTTGTGCTTTGAATTTCTGTTCTTTCGATGGAAACTTGTTCCTGTGCTGTACATTGCGTTATATAACTTTTCAGTTTTCCGGTTATAATAATTGAACAGGCGACACATATGTGAATTAGTTTACAAAGTTGTGCTTTGCGTTTCTGTTCTTTCAATGGAAACTTGTTTCTGTGCCGTACAGTGCGAGATAACACTTTTCAGTTTTCCTGTATTCCTAATTGAGCGAGCGACACACAGGTGATTCCATTTAAAAGTAGTTCTTTGCTTTTCTGTTCTTTCGTTGGAAACTTGTTCTTGTGCTGCACAGTGAGATATATCACTTTTCAGTTTTCCTGTATTCCTAATGGAGCGAGTGACACACATGTGATTTAGTTTACAAATTAGTGATTTTCTTTTTTGTTCTTTCATTTGAAACTTGTTCCTGTGCTGTACAATATGATATATCACTTTTCAGTTTTCCTGTTATAATAATTGAACAGGCGACACTTATGTGAATTCGTTTACAAAGTTGTGCTTTGAGTTTCTGTTCTTTCGATGGAAACTTGTTCCTGTGCTGTACAGTGCGTTATATAACTTTTCAGTTTTCCTGTTATATTAATTGAACAGGCGAAACATATGTGAATTAGTTTACAAAGTTGTGCTTTGCGTTTCTGTTCTTTCTTTGGAAACTTGTTTCTGTGCCATACAGTGCGCTTTAAAACTTTTCGGTTTTCCTGTATTCCTAATTGTGCGAGCGACACAAATGTGATTTAGTGTACAAAGTAGTGCTTTGGATTTCTGTTCTTCGGTTGGAAACTTGTTTCTGTGCTGTACAGTGTGATATATCAGTTTTCAGTTTTCCTGTTGTAATAATTGAACGGGCGATATGTATGTGATTTAGTTTACAAAGTTGTGCTTTCCTTTTCTGTTCTTTCGATGGAAACTTCTTTCTGTGCCGTACAGTGCAAGATAACACTTTTCGGTTTTCCTGTATTCTTAATTGAGCGAGTGACACACATGTGATTCAGTTTACAAAGTAGTGCTTTTCATTTACGTTCTTTCGTTGGAAACTTGTTCCTGTTAAGAATAAGTTAGGGTTAGGGTCAGGGTTAGGGTTAGGGTTAGGGTTAGGTTAGGGCTCGGTAAGGGATAGGGTTAGGGTTAGGGTTAGGGTTAGGGTTAGGATAGGGCTGGGTAAGGGATAGGGTTAGGGTTAGGGTTAGGGTTAGGGTTAGGGTTAGGGGTTAGGGTTAGGGTTAGGGTTAGGGTTAGGGTTAGGGTTAGGGTTAGGGACTTAGGGTTAGGGTTAGGGTTAGGGTTATATCACTTTTCAGGTTTCCTGTTATAATAATTGAACAGGCGACACATATGTGAATTAGTTTACAAAGTTGTGCTTTGTGTTTCTGTTCTTTCAATGGAAACTTGTTTTTGTGCCGTACAGTGCGAGATAACACTTTTCAGTTTTCCTGTATTCCTAATTGAGCGAGAGACACACAGGTGATTCCATTTAAAAGTAGTGCTTTGCTTTTCTGTTCTTTCGTTGGAAACTTGTTCTTGTGCTGTACAGTGAGATATATCACTTTTCAGTTTTCCTGTATTCCTAATGGAGCGAGTGACACACATGTGATTTAGTTTACAAATTAGTGATTTTCTTTTTTGTTCTTTCATTTGAAACTTGTTCCTCTGCTGTACAATATGATATATCACTTTTCAGTTTTCCTGTTATAATAATTGAACAGGCGACACCTATGTGAATTCGTTTACAAAGTTGTGCTTTGAGTTTCTGTTCTTTCGATGGAAACTTGTTCCTGTGCTGTACAGTGCGTTATATAACTTTTCAGTTTTCCTGTTATAATAATTGAACAGGCGACACATATGTGAATTAGTTTACAAAGTTGTGCTTTGCGTTTCTGTTCTTTCTTTGGAAACTTGTTTCTGTGCCATACAGTGCGCTTTAAAACTTTTCGGTTTTCCTGTATTCCTAATTGTGCGAGCGACACAAATGTGATTTAGTGTACAAAGTAGTGCTTTGGATTTCTGTTCTTCAGTTGGAAACTTGTTTCTGTGCTGTACAGTGTGATATATCAGTTTTCAGTTTTCCTGTTTTAATAATTGAACGGGTGATACGTATGTGATTTAGTTTACAAACTTGTGCTTTGCTTTTCTGTTCTTTTGATGGAAACTTGTTTCTGTGCCGTACAGTGCAAGATAACACTTTTCGGTTTTCCTGTATTCTTAATTGAGCGGGTGACACACATGTGATTCAGTTTACAAAGTAGTGCTTTTCATTTACGTTCTTTCGTTGGAAACTTGTTCCTGTTAGGAATAAGTTAGGGTTAGGTTCAGGGTTAGGGTTATGGTTATGGTTATGTTAGGGCTCGGTAAGGGATAGGGTTAGGGTTAGAGTTAGGGTTAGGTTAGGGCTGGGTTAGGGATAGGGTTAGGGTTAGGGTTAGGGTTAGGGTTAGGGTTAGGGTTAGGGGTTAGGGTTAGGGTTAGGGTTAGGGTTAGGGACTTAGGGTTAGGGTTAGGGTTAGGGTTATATCACTTTTCAGGTTTCCTGTTATAGTAATTGAACAGGCGACACATATGTGAATTAGTTTACAAAGTTGTGCTTTGCCTTTCTGTTCTTTCAATGGAAACTTGTTTCTGTGCCGTACAGTGCGAGATAACACTTTTCAGTTTTCCTGTATTCCTAATTGAGCGAGCGACACACAGGTGATTCCATTTAAAAGTAGTGCTTTGCTTTTCTGTTCTTTCGTTGGAAACTTGTTCTTGTGCTGTACAGTGAGATATATCACTTTTCAGTTTTCCTGTATTCCTAATGGAGCGAGTGACACACATGTGATTTAGTTTACAAATTAGTGATTTTCTTTTTTGTTCTTTCATTTGAAACTTGTTCCTGTGCTGTACAATATGATATATCACTTTTCAGTTTTCCTGTTATAATAATTGAACAGGCGACACCTATGTGAATTCGTTTACAAAGTTGTGCTTTGAGTTTCTGTTCTTTCGATGGAAACTTGTTCCTGTGCTGTACAGTGCGTTATATAACTTTTCAGTTTTCCTGTTATAATAATTGAACAGGCGACACATATGTGAATTAGTTTACAAAGTTGTGCTTTGCGTTTCTGTTCTTTCTTTGGAAACTTGTTTCTGTGCCATACAGTGTGCTTTAAAACTTTTCGGTTTTCCTGTATTCCTAATTGTGCGAGCGACACAAATGTGATTTAGTGTACAAAGTAGTGCTTTGGATTTCTGTTCTTCGGTTGGAAACTTGTTTCTGTGCTGTACAGTGTGATATATCAGTTTTCAGTTTTCCTGTTTTAATAATTGAACGGGCGATACGTATGTGATTTAGTTTACAAACTTGTGCTTTGCTTTTCTGTTCTTTTGATGGAAACTTGTTTCTGTGCCGTACAGTGCAAGATAACACTTTTCGGTTTTCCTGTATTCTTAATTGAGCGAGTGACACACATGTGATTCAGTTTACAAAGTAGTGCTTTTCATTTACGTTCTTTCGTTGGAAACTTGTTCCTGTTAGGAATAAGTTAGGGTTAGGTTCAGGGTTAGGGTTATGGTTATGGTTATGTTAGGGCTCGGTAAGGGATAGGGTTAGGGTTAGAGTTAGGGTTAGGTTAGGGCTGGGTAAGGGATAGCGTTAGGGTTAGGGTTAGGGTTAGGGTTAGGGTTAGGGGTTAGGGTTAGGGTTAGGGTTAGGGTTAGGGACTTAGGGTTAGGGTTAGGGTTAGGGTTATATCACTTTTCAGGTTTCCTGTTATAGTAATTGAACAGGCGACACATATGTGAATTAGTTTACAAAGTTGTGCTTTGCCTTTCTGTTCTTTCAATGGAAACTTGTTTCTGTGCCGTACAGTGCGAGATAACACTTTTCAGTTTTCCTGTATTCCTAATTGAGCGAGCGACACACAGGTGATTCCATTTAAAAGTAGTGCTTTGCTTTTCTGTTCTTTCGTTGGAAACTTGTTCTTGTGCTGTACAGTGAGATATATCACTTTTCAGTTTTCCTGTATTCCTAATGGAGCGAGTGAAACACATGTGATTTAGTTTACAAACTAGTGATTTTCTTTTTTGTTCTTTCATTTGAAACTTGTTCCTGTGCTGTACAATATGATATATCACTTTGCAGTTTTCCTGTTATAATAATTGAACAGGCGACACCTATGTGAATTCGTTTACAAAGTTGTGCTTTGAGTTTCTGTTCTTTCGATGGAAACTTGTTCCTGTGCTGTACATTGCGTTATATAACTTTTCAGTTTTCCGGTTATAATAATTGAACAGGCGACACATATGTGAATTAGTTTACAAAGTTGTGCTTTGCGTTTCTGTTCTTTCTTTGGCAACTTGTTTCTGTGCCATACAGTGCGCTTTAAAACTTTTCGGTTTTCCTGTATTCCTAATTGTGCGAGAGACATAAATGTGATTTAGTGTACAAAGTAGTGCTTTGGATTTCTGTTCTTCGGTTGGAAACTTGTTTCTGTGCTGTACAGTGTGATATATCAGTTTTCAGTTTTCCTGTTGTAATAATTGAACGGGCGATACGTATGTGATTTAGTTTACAAAGTTGTGCTTTGCTTTTCTGTTCTTTCGATGGAAACTTGTTTCTGTGCCGTACAGTGCAAGATAACACTTTTCGGTTTTCCTGTATTCTTAATTGAGCGAGTGACACACATGTGATTCAGTTTACAAAGTAGTGCTTTTCATTTACGTTCTTTTGTTGGAAACTTGTTCCTGTTAGGAATAAGTTAGGGTTAGGTTCAGGGTTAGGGTTAGGGTTATGGTTATGTTAGGGCTCGGTAAGGGATAGGGTTAGGGTTAGGGTTAGGGTTAGGGTTAGGTTAGGGCTGGGTAAGGGATAGGGTTAGGGTTAGGGTTAGGGTTAGGGTTAGGGTTAGGGTTAGGGGTTAGGGTTAGGGTTAGGGACTTAGGGTTAGGGTTAGGGTTAGGGTTATATCACTTTTCAGGTTTCCTGTTATAGTAATTGAACAGGCGACACATATGTGAATTAGTTTACAAAGTTGTGCTTTGCGTTTCTGTTCTTTCAATGGAAACTTGTTTCTGTGCCGTACAGTGCGAAATAACACTTTTCAGTTTTCCTGTATTCCTAATTGAGCGAGCGACACACAGGTGATTCCATTTAAAAGTAGTGCTTTGCTTTTCTGTTCTTTCGTTGGAAACTTGTTCTTCTGCTGTACAGTGAGATATATCACTTTTCAGTTTTCCTGTATTCCTAATGGAGCGAGTGACACACATGTGATTTAGTTTACAAATTAGTGATTTTCTTTTTTGTTCTTTCATTTGAAACTTGTTCCTGTGCTGTACAATAAGATATATCACTTTTCAGTTTTCCTGTTATAATAATTGAACAGGCGACACCTATGTGAATTCGTTTACAAAGTTGTGCTTTGAGTTTCTGTTCTTTCGATGGAAACTTGTTCCTGTACTGTACAGTGCGTTATATAACTTTTCAGTTTTCCTGTTATAATAATTGAACAGGCGACACATATGTGAATTAGTTTACAAAGTTGTGCTTTGCGTTTCTGTTCTTTCTTTGGAAACTTGTTTCTGTGCCATACAGTGCGCTTTAAAACTTTTCGGTTTTCCTGTATTCCTAATTGTGCGAGCGACACAAATGTGATTTAGTGTACAAAGTAGTGCTTTGGATTTCTGTTCTTCGGTTGGAAACTTGTTTCTGTGCTGTACAGTGTGATATATCAGTTTTCAGTTTTCCTGTTTTAATAATTGAACGGGCGATACGTATGTGATTTAGTTTACAAACTTGTGCTTTGCTTTTCTGTTCTTTTGATGGAAACTTGTTTCTGTGCCGTACAGTGCAAGATAACACTTTTCGGTTTTCCTGTATTCTTAATTGAGCGAGTGACACACATGTGATTCAGTTTACAAAGTAGTGCTTTTCATTTACGTTCTTTCGTTGGAAACTTGTTCCTGTTAGGAATAAGTTAGGGTTAGGTTCAGGGTTAGGGTTATGGTTATGGTTATGTTAGGGCTCGGTAAGGGATAGGGTTAGGGTTAGAGTTAGGGTTAGGTTAGGGCTGGGTAAGGGATAGCGTTAGGGTTAGGGTTAGGGTTAGGGTTAGGGTTAGGGGTTAGGGTTAGGGTTAGGGTTAGGGTTAGGGACTTAGGGTTAGGGTTAGGGTTAGGGTTATATCACTTTTCAGGTTTCCTGTTATAGTAATTGAACAGGCGACACATATGTGAATTAGTTTACAAAGTTGTGCTTTGCCTTTCTGTTCTTTCAATGGAAACTTGTTTCTGTGCCGTACAGTGCGAGATAACACTTTTCAGTTTTCCTGTATTCCTAATTGAGCGAGCGACACACAGGTGATTCCATTTAAAAGTAGTGCTTTGCTTTTCTGTTCTTTCGTTGGAAACTTGTTCTTGTGCTGTACAGTGAGATATATCACTTTTCAGTTTTCCTGTATTCCTAATGGAGCGAGTGAAACACATGTGATTTAGTTTACAAATTAGTGATTTTCTTTTTTGTTCTTTCATTTGAAACTTGTTCCTGTGCTGTACAATATGATATATCACTTTGCAGTTTTCCTGTTATAATAATTGAACAGGCGACACCTATGTGAATTCGTTTACAAAGTTGTGCTTTGAGTTTCTGTTCTTTCGATGGAAACTTGTTCCTGTGCTGTACATTGCGTTATATAACTTTTCAGTTTTCCGGTTATAATAATTGAACAGGCGACACATATGTGAATTAGTTTACAAAGTTGTGCTTTGCGTTTCTGTTCTTTCTTTGGCAACTTGTTTCTGTGCCATACAGTGCGCTTTAAAACTTTTCGGTTTTCCTGTATTCCTAATTGTGCGAGAGACATAAATGTGATTTAGTGTACAAAGTAGTGCTTTGGATTTCTGTTCTTCGGTTGGAAACTTGTTTCTGTGCTGTACAGTGTGATATATCAGTTTTCAGTTTTCCTGTTGTAATAATTGAACGGGCGATACGTATGTGATTTAGTTTACAAAGTTGTGCTTTGCTTTTCTGTTCTTTCGATGGAAACTTGTTTCTGTGCCGTACAGTGCAAGATAACACTTTTCGGTTTTCCTGTATTCTTAATTGAGCGAGTGACACACATGTGATTCAGTTTACAAAGTAGTGCTTTTCATTTACGTTCTTTTGTTGGAAACTTGTTCCTGTTAGGAATAAGTTAGGGTTAGGTTCAGGGTTAGGGTTAGGGTTATGGTTATGTTAGGGCTCGGTAAGGGATAGGGTTAGGGTTAGGGTTAGGGTTAGGGTTAGGTTAGGGCTGGGTAAGGGATAGGGTTAGGGTTAGGGTTAGGGTTAGGGTTAGGGTTAGGGTTAGGGGTTAGGGTTAGGGTTAGGGACTTAGGGTTAGGGTTAGGGTTAGGGTTATATCACTTTTCAGGTTTCCTGTTATAGTAATTGAACAGGCGACACATATGTGAATTAGTTTACAAAGTTGTGCTTTGCGTTTCTGTTCTTTCAATGGAAACTTGTTTCTGTGCCGTACAGTGCGAGATAACACTTTTCAGTTTTCCTGTATTCCTAATTGAGCGAGCGACACACAGGTGATTCCATTTAAAAGTAGTGCTTTGCTTTTCTGTTCTTTCGTTGGAAACTTGTTCTTCTGCTGTACAGTGAGATATATCACTTTTCAGTTTTCCTGTATTCCTAATGGAGCGAGTGACACACATGTGATTTAGTTTACAAATTAGTGATTTTCTTTTTTGTTCTTTCATTTGAAACTTGTTCCTGTGCTGTACAATAAGATATATCACTTTTCAGTTTTCCTGTTATAATAATTGAACAGGCGACACCTATGTGAATTCGTTTACAAAGTTGTGCTTTGAGTTTCTGTTCTTTCGATAGAAACTTGTTCCTGTACTGTACAGTGCGTTATATAACTTTTCAGTTTTCCTGTTATAATAATTGAACAGGCGACACATATGTGAATTAGTTTACAAAGTTGTGCTTTGCGTTTCTGTTCTTTCTTTGGAAACTTGTTTCTGTGCCATACAGTGCGCTTTAAAACTTTTCGGTTTTCCTGTATTCCTAATTGTGCGAGCGACACA